>NC_056736.1:146965862-147030862 GCF_019279795.1 Protopterus annectens | reverse complement strand
TATTAAACAAACTAAAATAATGATTCATGAAGAGTGTGGTTCACGTATGGGATAAAATACCAAAAGAAATTAAGGATACTACAGAAGGAGGTATGTTTAAATCTTACTAGATGAATACATAGGAGGAAAAATGGTCTGGCAAATGCTTGAGCTACTGGATAATAATGGTGCTTGTCATGTGACTGTGTATACACGTATATGTCCAGCACATGTACACCCAGCCTACATGCTGCATACTGTATCCCTTGCCTTCTGCATCAGCTTCCCTAGTGCACTGTTAGTATTATCCTTCACTCTTATTGCTGATAGGGAGTAGTATTATCCTTCATTCTTATTGCTGACAGGGAATAAACAGTAATGCAATGTGTCAGCATACCATGCATGCCAAACCCATAATGATACTCCATGCTCGATACTGTATTCTGGGTAGCCAATCATGTACACCTCAGTGTTCCCTCCATCTTTGTTTATGATTATGAATCAAGTCTGTACAGTGCCAAGGTCTTCACTTGTTGAATTCTACCCCAAAGTCTTCACCTCATGGTATTGCAGCAAGATGAATTTTAATGTCAGATTATTAAATGTGCACCTTTAGGGGATATCTCAGTGTTAACTAATAACAAATTTGAGGAAGTTAAAGCTTAATATTAATTGCAATGCTGGCGGCCCTGGACTTCCAAAATCTAATGTTTGTGATGGCCATTTATAAGTTAAACATTGAGAGGGAGAGAGAGAGAGAGGGAGGGGAGAGAGAGAGAGAGAGATATTATGTACATTATTTAGTGAATGTTGTTTGATTTAGTACCAAGCTCACTTGTAATTTTGCATAATGCCAAATCCTGAAACCAGTCCGTCAATAAAATCTCTTACATTTTTTTATTTATGGATTTATTTTACATTTGTTGACCATGCTAGTCTAACTGGATATATGTCCATTTTCAGTAGAGGCCCGGGGAGATCAGCTCCAAGAACACAATTCTAATAAAAATGTTGGTACAATACATAACTTAACAAATGATTACAGCTCATTCCACAACTACATCACAATTCTATCACATACTTTTAACAAACCATAATAATGAAATCACTACAAACATTGGTATTATCTACAAGATAAAATTCTCTTTGTTAACAAGGAAACTGGACTTAGTGCAGAGAAACTGGACTTAGTACAGAGAAGTAGTGGGAAGCAGTAGCTTGTAATAGAAAGGGGAAGTTAGTCAGGGTTAGTGCAGGGGCATAACCAGTGTGTTGTAAGGTATAATTTCAGTTTATATTTCAAAGGTGATATTGAGGACAGTGATGCAAGTTCACTGGGAAGTTGGTTCCAGTTTTTTCCAACAGTGTTAGAGAATCAGCTAATATAGGTAATGCTGCATGTGTTGTCCACTGTGAAAACACACATTCAGTAGGCCGTGCCAGGTGTTTGAGGTCACAACACATGTCAGAACCAAGCTAGAGTCACTGATACCTTTCTCACAGCCAGGTTGTTGGATTTACTTATGCAAACAAGTAGTTTATTTGAAGAGTGTAAGGTATTAAGATTTTTGTAGTGGGTTATGAGGGTAGAAAGTATTGGAGTATTAGTAGGTTGGTAAAGGGTCTTGTGGGCAATGGTAATTTGGTGAAATTTTAGATGATTTTGCAGCTCAAGCCATCATAGCTGCTTTAAATTGTAACAGTGGTGTGTTCTAAATGGATTGCCAGTGGCAAATCTGGCAATGTTATTGTAGGATTTTTAAGTTTATTGAGGTTATTTTTTGACAGATTAGTATAAATGGGTGAGGCATAGAGGAGTGTAGAGATTAGATGGGTGTGAGCAATAGTTATTCTGGCTGCTGGGGTAAGGAAGGGTTTGATCCTATAGAAGGAGCCCAGTTTTCTATTTACAGTTTTAATTGTGTTGTTAATATGAGTTTCATAGTCAAGGTTGCTGTCTATTGTTATTTCAAGGAGTTTGGTAGTTGGATTGGGGGATATGAGAGTACCGTTATTAGATATGACAGTGAAATCTACTGGAGAGGACTTCTGGGTAGGGGTGAAGAGCAAGAGTTTTGTTTTATGGGGGTTCAAGAGGAGGCAGCGCTGTGTAAACCATTGTTCTACTGTATTAAACACCTTTTGGGTTAGGGACTGTAGTTCAGATGTAGAAGTGGCCGAGCATATTAATGTGGAATCATCAGTGTATTGTATACGGGTAGCTTTTGGAATTACTGAGTGAAGGTCATTAATAAAAATTGAGAATAGAAGAGGTCCTAATATGGAGCCTTGAGGGACACCAAGGGTAATGGGGAGATGGGTAGATAGATTGTTATCCCATAGCACAGCCTTCTGTCTGTTATCTAAGTAGGGCTGGAACCATTTTATAGCTGTTGCATCTAGTGAAAAGGATTTGAGGATATTGATAAGTATCTGGTGGTTAACCATATTGAATGTTTTTGAAAGATCGATATAGTGCAGAGGAAAGAATATTGTTGTTACGGTTTTTATTAATGCAATCAGAAAAGGATAAGAGGGCAGTGGTAGTACTGTGGAATGGCCTGAATCCATGTTGACATTAAGAAAGTAAGTTATTTTAGATAAGGTGGTCTAGTAGTTGACTGTGGATACATTTTTCCATTATTTTTGCCAGAGGAGAAAGTAAGGCTACGGGGCAGTAATTAGAAAATTTGTTAGAGGTTCCACCTTTATGTAGAGGGATAATGTGAGAGATTTTCCAGATAGTTGGGATGTTACCTTCGATTATGGTTCTGTTAATCAGGATGGAAATGGGATAGGCTATAGATTTGGCAGCTATTTGCAGATATTCAGCAGGTAGTTGGTCAGCTGAGGGAGTGGTTGGTTTACATTTTTGGATAAGGGTTTGAATGCATGATGTTGGGACTGGTTGCAAGTGAAATGGAGGGGGTGGGCTAGTACTAGAGCTTAGCAAAGTTAAGCTATCAGGTACTAGCTGATTGGCAATAGTTTGAATGGCCTCTGTGAAAAAGGTATTGAAGGCTTGGGCAGTTTGCTTGGGATTCTCATGGTCAGTGCAAGTGGGGTTGGTGTAATGGAGTGACCTGGGTGAAGAAGCTTGTTAATGCTTGCCCAAACCTTTTGTGGTTTATCTTGGTGAGTTTGTTGGAGTTGTAAGTAAAAGTTTCTTTTATCTGTAAGTATGGCTTTTTTGTGTTATTTCTCAGCTGTCTAAATGTTTGTTGATCTACAGGGTTTTTAGTAGCTCACCATTTAGCCCAGTATTTATTTCTAAGTAGGATTTTTTGCCTGGTTTCTTTTGAGAGCCATGGGTCAGGTTTAGTCCTAATTCTGATAGAATGGGTTGGTGCATGGTGATCTAGAATGGCTAGGAATTTAGAATTAAGTATTTTACAGCTTCCTCAAGTGGGAGATATTTTATGGGTGACCAGTCACATGCCCTAAGTTCACTTTGGAAGAGATCCGGGTTAAAGTTTTTATTGGTCCAAGTTGTCCTGAATGTGGGTGGGAAGGGTATATCAGTCTTATGCCTGATAATATAGGCAAGTGAGTGGTCACTTACATCATCAGGGAGGGTCCCTACTTCATATGTTTGGTGATGGTTATTTATGAGTATCCAATCCAAGGTACTTTCTTTTTTATTGGGTTTATTTATCCTGGTTGGGGAGGTAATGGTTTGAGGAAAAAACATATAGGTTAATGTGGGTAGTAGGTTGTTCATTGCTACAGGACTTCCAGTCAATATTAAAGTCACCAAGGACTATAGTTTCTTTTGGGAAGTTTAATGATAGCCAGCTTAAGATATTTTCCAGGGTGTTGGTGTTATTACCAGGAGGAAGATAAATGCAGATGATATATATGAATTTATGAGTATTAAGCTGAAATTTAGAAATAAGCATTTTGGCATTAATGTCTTGAGGTGGTTTGTAGTCATAAGCAGTAACTTGAAACCCTGCTTTGTATAGAATAGCTTCCCCCCTCCCTTCTTACTTATACGATCTTGTCTTAAGATATTATATCCAGGTGGGATAACTTTACTGTCTTGAGTTACAGGTTTTAACCAAGTTTTTGTAAGGCATAGCATGTCAAATGAGTGTATATCCAAGAGAGCATGGAATTGAGCAACTTTTTAATTTATGCTACGTATATTGAGATGTGCAATAAAGAGTGAGTTAGGAGGTTTGGTGGGGGTTTATTTAATAGAGGGATTTGGGCTATGGGGTTGGGAGGTATGAGTTTTCCTTGGGCCTGGGTTTGGATGAATGTCTCCATCTATTGAGTGGACTTGTAATCCAAATCTAGGATCTGGGAGTTTACAGTATAGGTTTGGCGATTTCTTAGTTTTTAGATAGTTATACCTAATTTGGGCTAATCTAAGATATTTTGCTAGTAGGTAGCTGGGTATATGTTATGTTTATGTGGTTTAGGGAGACAATAAGAGATGGTATGGCTGTATGCTTAGAGAGGTAGTGCAATTGTGGGCATATTGGGTATTCATAGGAGGTTAGAAGGTAGGCTGCTGTTAGAGAAGTATTACAAAGAGTAGCAGCTTTAAATGTCTTGGGGTAGGTAGTTTAGACATTGGGATGATGTAGTTTTAATGTGCAAAATAGGAGGTAAGGAATTGTAATACGAATGGTTAGTGAAAGGTGGGGCTTGTGGTGGGAGAGGTAGGGAGTGGATAGAGAGGGTGGGAAAGTACAGAGATAAGTAATACAATGGTAGAGAGCTTGAGAGGATAGCTGGATGATGACAGTAAGAGTAAAAGGATAAGATAGGATAACATTAAGAACAAGTAAAGTACATCAGAGCTATAATGTAATGATACTATAAGAAAGTGGGATAGATATAAGACAAATAGGACTGGATAAGGTTGCCACCTAGTGGGCAGAAATTATGTTGCAATGGTAGTTCTTTATGGGAGCTGGCAGGTCTAGGACTAAGGAAAGTGATATTAGCAGTTAGAAGGCAGTTACAATAAAGGAATATAAAGGTATGCCAGTTACAGGGTCAATAGGGGGTATGGCTGCTGGCAGTCCTAGCTGGGAAGTGTGCTTTAAAACCCCAGAAGCAATAGTTAGAAAATACAACTTTACTGCCAGGTTTTAGGACAACACATACTTTCTTGCTTCCTTTCGTGAGAGGATACTGGGAATAGCAGGAGTATGAGGAGACCGCAGATATTGTGGAAAGGGTCCTTTGTCACCAGGCAGGCAGATTCTTATATACTACTGCAGGATCAGCAAGTTGAAGAGCAGGGTACTTTGGGAGAGAGAGACAAATGTGGTGGAGAGAAAAACAATTAGTACTTAATAAATTAGTTCTAGCAATATATCTATAAGCAGTTAAGAAAAGCATATAACTATTCCCTCAGCAATACTAGGGGATATTACAAGCAAGTAACATCTCTGTCTCAGTTAGGTAGGTACCTATATATAAGCAATACACTGCATAAAGGCTCAGAAGACTAAACACCACAAGTATACATTAAGCAGTAACCGTGTATGAAATGCATTGGTGCTACTAGAATGCCATTATTACAAACAGTAATATACCAAATGTACATCTTTCAGGAACAGATATGCTAGGTGTGGTTCAGGCCAGGCAGCAGGCACAACTGGACTGCACAGATATGTCTGGTTCATAGAATAGTTTACAGCAGTACAGGACTCTATACTACTACATCAGGTTAAATAATCACATTGCCTGCTAATGTGTACCAATGTTAGAACAATAAACAAGCATGTCATCTCATGGAGTCTTTCAATTAGCAGGGACGGCTACTTGCTTTTGTTGCCCACGGACAACGCTCTTAATGTAGACAGAACACTTGCCTTACAGTCGTCAGATCAAAATGATTTATGGAAAGATTAGAGTGGCAGTTCTCTGCTAACAGTTCAGCAAAGAAAGGCATTTAATGCCGTTAATAACAAAAAGATTTATCTCAAGGTTCCATACATTGCCCTTAATGAAAAATATGACATTAGGGAACATGAGCAGCTCAGAACTCAGGCTACAGTAAGCAAGGAAATGACATTGCACTGAAATGTTGGCCTGGCTTGCATAATATATAAACACTATAAAATTAAGAAGAAAGGAAATTATAATGAAGCCCTTACCTAACATGTAGTGACAAAGCAGGCAAACATTTTTGGACTTCAAAGCATCAGAAAAGTAAGAGGATGACTTATGCACAGATAATTCTGCTGTGCTTGTAATCTTGAAGGCACCCAGGTGATATCAGTTACAAAACATATAAAAGATGTATTACCCTAGAAGAGAATATACAAGAAGAGAAAAATAATCAGAAGAAGTGGAATCAAAATTGAAATAGAAACATACAGGCAAATGTAATGTATAGACACAATAAATAGTATACTGATGTGGCTGTCATTAAGCCTATGGCAGACTGGATGCTGCAAAAATTACTAAATCACTATTCCCTAATAAACCAGGCTGCAATAAATTATGTTGGATGGAAGAGGAGGACAAAACTTGGGTATCTTTTGTTTACTGTGGAAATACATGATAGGAAATGCAGCATACACAGAAGACACTGATAGGTAGCAGTACAAGTTATCACCACAAGTCTGCAAATGGGATTGTTATATTCACAGTGCAGTAACTTACAGACTTAAGGCAATAATTGGAGTGCTAGGAAGATAGCAAATAGTGAGGCATGTTAGTACTCAGTTATATGTACACGATGTAGATTAGAACCTTACAGTACAGGAAATTACTAGAAGAAAGACTGCATTGCATATGTGTAGCACTATAGACGTATGCAGTCTTACAATAACAGAAAAGCAACTCAAGCATCTCTGTGTCATGTTATTTTTCATTTTGTTTAGTTTTTCCTATCTTGCATTATATCTTGACTGAATTAATTATATTTCAGGCACACAGAAGGGCCAGGGTGGAGGGTGGCTATTTTGCATTATAACTGATCCGTGGTGTGGGACTGATGGTCTGATTTATTTCATATCACCAAACCAATTTTTAGTATAACTTGATATACAGTGACATTCTTGCTAAAAATTATTGCTCATAGCTGAACACAACTGACTGTTATTTTTCCTCTCATGATATGATATCCATTTCTCAAGCTTTAGATAAAAGCATTCTCAAGAAGCCGGTTGGTGGTGTTTTCTTCAGCAGTAAAATTTAAATTCCTCTCAAGCAAGCTGATGACAGAATGTTGCAACAGGGTTCTCTCATTTGAGCCTGAAGCCCTAGAGATGCTTGGCTCAATTTATTTTTCATTTACTTGTGCCTTTTGTTCTAGCCTTTGGCATCTCTGTATTAGAATCAGTGGTAGATGCAGCTTCACGGAAATACATCCAACGACTCACAATGAATAAACTCATAACGCGAATTATATCACTCAGGGAATTATGTTATGCTTTACTGGATTTTCCCACATTTATATAAATAACTGGAACTCTAGAATATGTAGGAGCCCATTTAGAAAAATGATAAAAATAAAACAAATTACTTACTTGATAGAATCTTCTGGTTTGTCAGAGCATATAAACAATAACAGAGCTGTCTCCTTTTGTATCCAAAGTTGTAAGAAGAATGCAAAATACTTTGCAAACCATACAAGTACCCTCGCAAGACTTCGGATAGTTCTTACAGTGAAGTGTGCCTGCTTTTGCAAACCCTTGTAGTTCAAAATGTTTATAGCTAAGTTAGAGTTACTGAAAATTATTGTTGTTGAAATGCCCTACATGTGTTGGTCACCGAGCTTTCTTCCTGTATGTCCCTGGGTATTTAACCTTAGGTTGTATGCATGCTCCTTTCTCCATGCATGTAGAAATAATACTCAAAATCACATAGTTAGATGTATACACAACACAAATACAAGCACGCACACACACACACACACACACACACACACACACACACACACACACACACACACACACACACACACACACACACACACACACACACACACTCTGCATGGCAGAAGATCTAAATGGAAGAAGCAACACAACCATTACCATTGCAGTGAGACCTTTATATTACACCCGGACATTCCTGAGACAGTGAGCGCATATGTTTTCACAATCATATTTTTTCCAGTGATACCAGTGGCATGTAGCTCACCTCAGTCATACCACTGGAGATCCAGAACAGAAAAACAAATGGTGCTAGCATAGAGGCCTTATTGGTTTCACTACAACACAACACTAACATGACTTCTCATTTGAACCATGAAATCACACAGCATGCTGAAAACACATGAAAAAGAAAAATTATCTTACATGTATCAGTAACAGTATCTGGCCATTAGAAATAGACAAGAAATCCATCAGACATGCTGTAACACTAGTTTAGAGGCAGGAGAAATAAGAAGAGGTTAGTTATAATGCAAAATACCCCCAAACCTTTCTATGTGCCTCAAATATAATTACCTGTTTATTTTTCATTTACTTAAAACAGTCTCGTAGTGATTACTAACAACTGGCCAAAACTATAGCAGCTAACAAGTGAATATTCACAGCTGTGCTCAGACAATTATGTGCCAGAATGTGATGTTTCACGATGTTTGTGTTTTGTAAATTTTTCTGTTGCCCATGGGCAGCTGGTGCTACTTGGCTATAGGGCTGTAGTCCTCCCAACATTGCCAAAACAATTTTTAGGTGCAGATATTTGCTTTTGTTTGCAGATGGAAGCAGGTTAATGATAATAAAATATGCTGCAAGATTCATGCAGCTTGTTGAATATGCAGTCCTTAAACACAATATGAGCATGTATGTTATGTGGAGAAAAAAAAACATTTTCTGCAACACTGCTGGTTATTGGATTGGGTATTAAAACTGCACAGTAATATGGTGTGCCCCCAGTGGCATTCAGGGCTATTATGTCTTTTGTTCCCTCCTATAATTAAGTATTGTTAAAGTTGCATCACTACTACAGCAGCCAGTTAGGCTGTGACATATAGCAGCTAGTAAAATAATGGGTATTAGTGGTTTGCATTCCATTCGCAAGTAATAGGCCTCCCCAAACCCGCGAAACCCCCCCCCCCCCCGGTGGGTCGTAACAATTGCAACACTAAGATAAATGAATTAAATACTTGAGATCATAGCTGCATCTGGCTAGCTGGTAATCATTTTAAAATCAAGTTGTAAAGGACAGATGGTAGGTTTAATGATCAAGAGAGACCAAGATATAAGCGGTTTGAAGGTCTGATTACATTGACAGTGGCTGCTGAGAAATGAGAGAAGAGAGCTATGATACTAATCTTTGTTTTTTTTTTGTATTATTGTACAAGGTTACTTTACAGCAGCAATATTTTGCAACTTATCAGACTAATTAAGATAAATGCAGCGGTGGTACGGCAGTAGTGTTGTTACCTCACAGCAAGAGGTTCTCCTGTTTGATTCTCGGCTTGGCTTGGGAGTGCCTTCTGTGTGGAGTCTGCATGTCCTCCCCGCAGTTGGGTAGTGTTCGAAAGACATGCGTGCATAAATGGGCGTACCTTCCTTGAAGGTTGGGTGTCGAGCTGGCGTTTCATACAAATCTACTGCCAATCATTAGCGGACCGGAGTTCCGCTGTGGCGACCCCTTACTGGGAAAAGCCGAAAGACAAACAACAAACATCAGACTAATTAAGATATTTAAGAATGCCTTATTTGGCAAGGATAAATTATTTGCCATCTGCCATATGTGATAAAGTTGTGGTCGAGAATGCGTTGTATGTGGTACATTTGGGGTTTATTATCAATAAGAATTTAACATATCAGTTTCTGTATTAAGGCTGATGGTTTACATGCTTGTGCCTCCTTGACCTCCTTTTCTTTTGTCATGTTAACTGATGAGTATTTGAAATGGCAGAGCTTTACTGTTGGTTCAGTAAATACATCATGCACAAGGCTAAAGTGATGTTCCCATTTAGTCAAGACATAACATATTGTATTTTGAGTAATTGCCATTGCTTAGCACTAACAATAACTGCACAACAATAACCTGTTTGGAAAATACATTTGATATATTTCTATGTCTGAGATTGTAATCACTGGCTGATTCTGTTTTATTGTGAGACCAATTTCCCAATTCATGAGCAGTTATGAAAGAGCAGGAACAGTTGAGACAGCCTACAAATTCACTGTAACAGGCAAAACGTATGTTTTTGCTTAAACTGTCAACAGCTAGAGTAAGTGATTTTGAGTCCTATATAAATAGTCTGTGTCAAAAATAATATCTTTTATCTCTTTGGCAGTTTCCCATCAGAAAGTTTTAAAAAAATTGTCTCATATGTGACATGGAATATCACACAATTCAAAAATTCAAAAAAGAAATCTGGCCATACTCAAAACAAGAATCAGCCCATAATTTATAAAAATATTAATTTTTATACTATACTGATATTCCAATCTGACAAATAGTAATATAAAAAAAAATTACCTCCCAGATTTGCTGCTCTAGCAAAAGTATAATAAAAGTATTATATAACAAATCAGTGCACAATGTCTCATGATGCAGAGAAACATGTTAATTAGTTATACGTTGTGTCTGCATAGGAAATTGGCTTACAATGTGAGTTAACAGTATAAATATGTTCTATTTATGTGTTACTCATCAACATGCTATTGTCATGTAGCTGTAGTGTTTCACAAAAGGTTGCATATATTTCTTGTCTCATAATATCTCTCTGACATAGTCACTGTATTTCTTTTATTTAAAAAATGGTACTGTTATTATATTTATTATATTAGCAGGGTTTCATTTATTTATCATTTTTTTCAATATCTTTTTGTGTGTTATGTTTTTTAACTTCAGCTGAAGTCATGTCTGAAAAGTATCAATAACTGGATCATTTTGTCTACTCTATCATCTCATTAATAAATCAAATCAAATAAATAAAAAAATGAACCAGTGCATATCAGCATGAAAAAGTTATACAAATTCAATGCTACCAGAAAATCCATAAGCAGAGACGAAAGTTTCTTGAAAAGTAATCTTATCTTAACCAGCCGTTAAATCCATCACAGTTTGGTTAATCTTAAGGATGCAGTCCAAGTCAGTATGTTTGAGTATTCCTTTAATACACTTTTATCTTAAAATAGCTAAAAACACACCCTTCATTTTGTATAAATACAAATTTCAGCATCATTTTTATTATCATCTTTGACTTGCTTTGTTAGGAATTGAGTTACTTTTTATAGCAAGAGGAAATATAAGAACATTACACATTTTTATTAAACAGAAATAATTACTGAGAAGTATAAATTTGTTAAGTTAAGGTAACTATGTGACTTGTCGACTAGCAACCATAAAGGGGAAACAAGCAAGAATTCAACAGAAATGGTTGATTCATTGCATGTGTTCCATATATATCAAGGCATACGACAGTAGCCCTTTAAGAGTAGCCATTTTCTGGAGTAATTCATAATTCTAGTGGGAGAACTATAACTTGGACATTGATCATAAGATAAAATATCAAATAGAAAATATAGAAGTCCGCTGCATAACATCCAAATGAATTTATCTAAGTATGATGCATTCTTTGTTTAAGTCACTGACACTTGTATCTGCCCACAGACTTGCTACCCAAGAATTGAGAGGTTATGCATCATAAATTATCTTAATCACAGAATAAGAGATTTGACCATGGTCAGTGGAAGTCTCAAATCATGCACTTCTCCTTAAAACACAAAGTATGGCAACCAAAATCCCCATGGTATAATGTCTTAACTTATAGCTTATTTTGTAACTTAGGAGTCCTAGAAACAACAATCCATCTCATATAACTGAAAATTACATCAGAGTAATGCAATTTACAGACAGATCAATACTGAAAATGCCACTGAACAAAACTACTAGCAGATAAACTAGTTTAGTCAAGCAAAGCTAGCCTTACTAGGCATGAAGCTATAAACAGAACAAATACTTTGATGAAAGAATCCTGCAACTTTCACATTTCCCATGCAGGTTGCTGTGCCTCTTGGATCATTACTAAAATAATCAACTTGATAGTCATGGCACATGAATTAGGGTCCATGCTCTCATTTCAGTAGCAGTAGAAAATAGAGCTGGAAAATTACACAAGATACAAGAGAATGCTTTGTTTCTCCACATCTTCTTATAACTTTTATTGACATAAACCCATAGCACAAGAAGTCACATGGTATGAGCAGCCTAGAGTTATCCCTGTGAGATAGAAAGTAGGACAAACAATGTTTGTTGATGGACTCCTCTTATACCTTGCTGCTTCTGAGACCTCAGTTCTCTGGTATAAGAACTACTAGAGAAGTTTGTAAGAAACTAGTTTATAGGATCTTCACAGGGGACTGTCCGTGTCTTATTCCCTTATAGCTTTCAGACATGAGTCTCATTTGAGCCCAGTAACAAAAATATAAGATATTCTGATGTCAAAATACATTCAGACTCAGTGAAGTACAAGCTCTGAGCTGTGTTGACCTGGAAGGATAACCAGCTTGCTACTCCAGTAGCATATTTTATTACTTTTTCAGTTCTTGCATGCAATCCAAAGTGTCCTGCTTCAACTCTCAGGAAGTCTGATAATGGAAATGATCAAAAATGATTATTAAGTCAACAGATTTTGTAAAATAGGCTCATTGGTTGGTATATACTAGGCTAACAACCGCAAGGGTCTTTTTAAGCCTAGCCATGCATGACAAATCGACACGTTCTGGGCATCTTGATAAGTGTAAGCATGGGCATGGGAGATGAAACATTTACAAGCACGAGTCCCAGAGATGAAGCATTTACTGGCTGCCTGTGTCCATTAAAGACATAGGTGCCAAACCAGGGATGAATTTCCTGTTCCCCTTCCTGTTGTTCGAGTTGTACTTGAATTGGGGGGATAGGGAGGAACTCTGCTTTTGTTTTAATGTGTGACAGTACAAAGTGCATTGCAGTTTTGTTGTTATAAGATTAAAGATGCACTTCACTTCTGGGCATGGTCTGTGAGGCAGTCCTGTGGGCAACCATTTGAAATGTCAGGACCGATTAAAGTGAGTACCAAAATACAAAGACCGAAAAGCCGAAAGGATCGACTTACACAAATATTACGTCAAAGATGCCATTTCTCAGAATATTCCCTTTTCTCTGAGAAGAGTGATTTTTGAGATTTGATCTTCTCATGTGTTTTCAGCCTTTTTTTTTTTTTTAGTTGTCAGCACTCGATTTCATTTGGGAGCCGTTTGTGTGTGTGTGTGTGTGTGTGTGTGTGTGTGTGTGTGTGTGTGTGTGTGTGTGTGTGTGTTACAGTTCTCAAAGTTGTAAAGTTGTAAAACACTTAATGCTCATTCTGGTAATTACATGTGTGTTTAGCTTTTATATCTGTAAAACACTTCTTGCTCATAAGGTTTTCCTGTCTTGCAGTATACTGGAGCAGCTAAGGATTCGTGTACTTCAAAAAATTGTGGAAGCAACACTAAGCATTTTACAGATTTCAAAGCTGCAGGTCACAGCTCTCAAACACTTCTCTTTCTCTCTGTCTCTGTTTCCCCTTTCTGTAACTCATAGTACATACAGTAGGCAACGCAAGCATTATAATCGGGTTTCTCTGATCATAACCAGTTATATGTTCTTGAAATGAGTTAAACCTTTACCTTTGATGTCAGTAATGACAAGATTCATCCCTCAAGTTTTCCTTCATTCTTGTCTCAAGCTGACTTTCTTGGTATTCATTTTTCAAATATACAGCACCTTGACTATGATCGGTGACCCAGCCATAATCCTCTTTCAGTTCACAATGCAAGGTTGGCTTTTCAGTAACTCAGCGAGATTCCTGATGGACATTTTTTTTCTTTAATATTCTATGGTATAGTATATTTCGATAATCTGTATTGATGTAGGTAGTTGCCTTGTGCATGTACAACGAGTCTAGCTACTCAGCTTTATGTTTTTCTTCCATTTTCAATCGAATAACGTATCTAACATTAGGTCAAGTTTATGGTTATCCCACTTCACCACTGTGTTGCCACTTCTATGTCAGGATGTGAACCCAATGGCCTATTAATTGAGATGGGCCAAACCTGCACATGGGATCAGAGAACTCGATAATAAATTATTCATGAGGACTTCATTTGGGTAATGCTTTCCGCATCACAACCCAAAAATAGCTTAGTATATTAGCAATAGCTTTATCTGATTTCCAGCATTAGTCTTCTGGGTCTCATCTCTATGCACCACAGAAGCAGCTTACAGTATTCATAGGTTAGTGCTAGGCTACTTGCCCATGTGGGCCATTTTAAGCCTAGCCAATTACCCCATGTAAGAAGCAAACCTTGTGCCTTGTGTTTGTAAGGTAAACGGGTCTATATTGAATCACCAAATTATTAGAAAAGCGAACGCTGATTCATCGACCCCACGTAAGGAAAGCTTGCAATCTCGAGCACTCAGAATAGTGATTTTTTTCCCAGGGAAAAAAAATCGCTGTTCGGAGAAACACACACAACACATGCACACCACAAACTATTTCTAGTTTTTCGAAAGAATGCGTCTTCGATCAGCTAATAGGGAACCAAGGTAAACACCTTAACTGTTGTGCTAGCCTCCCACCAACTGCACCATGGTCTGCACCACAAACTAGAAAGATGAGAAAAAAATTAAAACATGCATCGACTTGAAGAAATTTAAGGGAACATGATAGAGGCTTTTATGAACTTTATGGAACTCCACAGAGTACAACTAGGAATTGTGTTTAAATGGAAGAGATATAAAAACTTGTATATTAAATCTGAAGTTAAGAAGTGGATGTCTCATGAAAAATATTGAAAGGTGTTATTTAATTGAAAGAGTGTGGCTCTTCGGTGGATCATTGAACTGATACACCTATAAAGGTGGAACATTCGAAATAAGTAATAACATTCATAATTAAGGAATTCAACATAAAACATTTTTCATAATGGTATGGTTGAAAATAAACTGTTTGATAAGTAATATTTGCAACTGGTTCATTATGTGAGAAACCAGGCAGATTAGAGAAGTCAAATAGCTTTTATCTGTAGTGAAAAATGCTATTGTTATGATTCCCTGCAGCAATAGAAGGAAATATTTGGCACTAGAAAATATATATTGTTGTTTTGATTTTCTTTTGTCCTACATGTCCCCACCAACTTCACAGTAAACTACATATACCCCTTTAATTCCTAAGTTATTCATTTACATTTTGAAATGAGGCATTCCACCATATCCTTTGTCTGAGTACACAGACAGACGTAAATAGCTGGTGTCATCCAGTACAGTATCCTAGTCTGCTGTTCTACGAATGGACTGTCATGCAATCTAACATCTTCCAGCTCAACTATGGATCATTTGTGAAACTGATTATATGAATAATTCATTGTTGAGTATCAGATGGTGTCAGCAGAGATTTGCCTGCATTTGCATGATAACACTTGATTGTCTGATAATCGTTTGCATACAGGTTTGAACATTTTTGTTACAAGACATTTTAAGTATTCTGGTACCTCAGAATTGCTCTAGCTATTGTAATTATTTTCCCTTAATTACACAAGCTGTATTTTTCTTTCATCAAGAATGTTTTATTGAAAATTTTCTCAGATATCTTCAGAATGAATATGCTTAAATGACAACAAGTATTACAAGTTCTTTTTATCGTCAATCTAATGATATGTTATAAGTGATTACAACTTGTATAACTAGCACTGTGTATTTGAGTTTCATTCTGTTACAACATAACAACAACCAGAGTTTTCTCTTAACGGAATCTTTCCTTCATGTACACAGACTGTGTGATTCATGTCTGTTGTGTTTCCTCTTAGATGCCCAGTAATCCCAGAGTGGGAAAAAAAATATATGCTGACATTAAGCCTGCAGTAATGTGTCCTGAAATGCATTACTATTATGTACTGCCATTAGGCAGACTGTTCAAAAGTTTGTAAGACTGAGAGTTTGACTGCACTTATTTACTTCTGACAATAATATTTGTAACATTATTTTAGCATGGTAATGCTACTGTCTTATTTTATGATTTTGTCTATAGTCCACTTATAAATCTAGTCTCTTGAATTTGCATACCAATTGTGTAACTGAGTGATAACATCTAATGAACTGAAGTATTTGAAGTAATAACTCACTTAATGTGGGTCATTAAGTACAAAACTACAATAGCATTTTAAAACTCAGAAAAGCAAATTAGTGCATTTAAAACTTGAATCACTTGTTTACTGTAAAAGAATAAGAAAAATACTTAAAGTGTTTTTCAGTAATTGAATTTATCAGGCAGTCATAGTGCTTAAAGTTCTTGTAAAATGTCTAATTAGCAAACATTTTTGTAGCGCAGAAGTGATGCAAGATACAACCAGCCGGACTCATTTTCTTTATTATCTGACAGAATGTGTTCAGATAAATAGATGGCAGATGCTAGTAGCATAGGCTCCATGTTGGTGAAGCTTCTGGTTCAGGCTCTAAACGCCATGGTGAGGTTATTACCTGCCCCTCAGGAATTCAGATGTCACCTTAAAGGCCACTATTCCCTCCTACCATTTTTTGGGAGGAGAGTGTGATGAGCTCATGCTTAATTTATGATACATACTTTGGTAGTAAGCTCTCTGTGACCATGAAATGTGTTAAGAATATGTGTGGTGCTACAACAGTAAATTATAATAGGGATGGAAGGATTTCAGAAATGAATCATTTGAAATCCAGGCACTTTGAATAATATGAATTCTTACAACAATGTTCTTATAGGTGCAGCTGTGTAAAAATAAGCTGTTTCACCCTGCAGTCAGTGTCATATTGTGTCATGGAAAGAAGTACATTGGTTAAGCATGTAACATTCATTTGGCACAAACATTTCTTCCCTTGAATGGTTTGGAAGCAATGGTCTAAAGTAACATGCTTGTACCCACACAGTATGCAGATACAAGTTGTCGGAAAGCAGCTCAGATTATCAAGATGTAGTTTATTCATTCAGTCCAGTAAGCCATTAAGGTATCTCTCACCATACCTCTCAACTGTTCAGATTTTCACAGAATGCCCAGATTTTTGCCTAATATTTTTGGTCTGCTCTTCATCAAATCTGTGTTTTCTGGCAAATCACTGAGATGATCTGAGATCTGAAGTCACCAAATAATGACATACATTTGAGTTTTTGACTTAAATCCTTCAGAAAATGTATAACACAAACCCTGTTACTCTGCCAACTTTCTAAGTTTATCAGAACAATATTTAAAATCTGTCCCTATTTTTAACACAAACCTTGTTACTCTGCCAACTGTCTAAGTTTATAAGAGCAATATTTAAAATCTGTCCATATTTTTTGACCTTTATCCCCCCACCCCCATTTTGTCAAGCTTTGCCCAGATTTTATGCACTAAGAGTTTGAGAGGTATGTCTCTCACTATTTAATGCTGACTTACAAAACCAAACCAATGTTTGCTAAAGTGATTGCACGAGACCTATTGCACCCTTAATCGGGATTGCTCTACAAAGAAATGTGATGCTGGATTCAGTTAGGCAGTCTGTAAAACAATGTATAGTATGTTACATCAAGAATATGCAATATATTTATTTCTGAAACATCACTGTGGTATACAACTGCCTGATTGTTTGAATGCACCATGTATAGCTCATTCCCAGTTATAGTAAACTTATTTCACTCTTTCAGAATGTATTTACAAAACAGGAAAAGGGGGCCCACATAAGCCATGAAAAAACAGAGCAAATATTCCTATATGCATAGGTTCATAGATTCAGTTTTACACTGGCCTTCGTGAAGTGTGATTGCTATAATAGTTTATGATATATTTTCTATTTCCTCTACATATATGAATATTGTTTTCAAAGGAAGTTAATCAGTGATTCCTTGAAAGCATATTCTGTAATCTTGGATGGTGCTGCATTATGCATCTGTCAATTTTTTCCTTTGTTATTCATATATGTGGTACTACTATGAATTGTTGACTTCCACAAAGCCTGCAAATCAAAATACCGAAAAATAATGCTGAAATATAGAAGAGTGAAAAATTTAACTTTAAGCGTTTTTTTGCCTCTCCAACTTATATATACAATCTCCACAGTCACACCAACTCAAAGAAATGAGTCTCCCAAAAGAAATTAATCATTGCTGGCACACACTTAGAAATCACATTGACAATGACTTCCGATGGAAAACGACAATCAACATTTTGACCCTCTGTCTTTTTTCTTGTGGATAATGAAGCTCAGGGGATTTCACATCAACCAGCTTTAGGGAAGCCTGTATATATTGTCAGCATTAGGTTCCCTGCGATGATTTTATCTCCCTGTTTATAGTTCTAGGCATACACTTTAAAAATAGATCTATATTACAGAGAATCTGTTACAGACTAGGTAGAAATAAACTCTCTTAGTAATTTATGATAAATAGAATATAGTAACTATTGCAAAAAAGTCTTCTGAATACTTGAAGATTTCCAACACTATAATTTTTCCTAACAAGAAATCTTTGTGCTTTTCAAGTTCTTTCAAGAGACTTGTTCAACGGCTGCAAAAATGCAACTCTGAATTCATTATTAGGTTGAATCAATAAGCTATAAGGTGACACAATAATCTACCTGAATTTACTGGATAGGTTTTTAGAATTAGATAATATATTTTCTAACTTTGATAGGTACATAAAGGTTGAAGTTTATGTTATTGCCTACTGATGTCCTTTTAATGATGGTGTGTAATTTATTTTCAGATATGAACATTTGTCTACTCTACAGCCTTACAGTCCAAAGAACCATGCAGTGATGGCTTTTGCAACCATTTTATTCAAAACAATCTGTTACAAGAACTAAAACATCACTTTTGTTTGCAATATATATATAATAATAATATATATAATAATACAAGACTTATCTCAAATTTTTGTAATAACCAGATTTCTTTTAATTTACAATAACAAAAACTTTAACTTGTTAGGTGCATTTACAGTCATTTAGCACTAGGCCATCTACCCTCATGGGTCATTTTAAGTATAAACAATTTGCTTTGGTGATAATCAAGCCCTGTGCCTCTTGTCTCTGAAGTAAACTCCTTAAACATATATATCCCAACTTTTTAATAACAGCCAGACTTTGTCTTCCAATAGCCACTGGTTGGTGTCCACTGGTCCTTTTTGTCTCAAAGAAACTGAGTAATGTACTGGTGAAAGGTACCTCGGCTCAAACACGAATGCTAATTTCATAGACTAAAGTTCCTTATCCCTTGGGGTATGCAAAAATTGCCAGAGGCGTTTAGCTAAAAAGGCACATAGAACAAAAGGTAAGGAGGGGAGGACAAGGCAAAGCCTGCCTTCACTCATTATCTGCAATTAACAACCATTAAGATGTCATTCCCCTACAACGCTCTCAAATAATCAGGGACAGTGTCAACAGGATCACGGAAACATCCAGAAATAATCAGGGGCAATTAGGAAGACTTTTAAAATATTATGCTATTAACTTCAGACATTGAAATAATAAAAAAATACAAATTAATATACATTGTCTGAAGTAAAAGCAATGTATAACTGTAATTATTCTCATTATTTATTAAGTGTTATTCACTACATTGTCTCCAAAAGTCACCAGTTGTTATAGGGGTTAAGAGGGACAAAACTAAAATTTAAGTCACTGAGGCTGTGTCCTTATAACAGCCTTAAGACATTCCTCCTCAGGTCAGGCTTGTCTTATCTCAAGACAGCAGTAGTGTTTAGTTTCTAGCCAAATATTCAATTGTCTACCCTACAGCTTTGCAATCCAAATAACCATGCCATTATAAACTTTGCAACCATTTTACTCAAAACAATCTGCTACAAGAAATAAAACTTTATAGCTTCAAGCCATATTTCAAACTTTTATAAAAAAACAGACTTTTTTATTTACAAAAAACGAAACCTTACCTTGTTGGTGATTAAATATTCTCTCTTTCTCTCTCTCTCTGTATATATATAGATATATATATATATATATATATATATATATATATTTATCTCTCTCTCTATATATATATATATATATATATATATATATATATATATATATATATATATATATATATATATATATATATATATATATATATATGTTCCCTTCAGAATATCAAATTACTGAAATCCCAAATTTCAGTAGCCCGAGACCAGAAGGGCGAAAGTGCAGAATACTGAAACCCTAGAAGCGCGAAATTCAAAATCCCAAATTTCGGGGATTTTGAATTAGCGGTTCTGGTGTTGAGGTGTGCAGGTGGATGGTTGGAGATGTAGGTAAGTGTTTGTGTTTTACGTGTTTTGGTAGGGACTTTACTGTGTGTCTTTGTGTTTTGTTAGTGTGATGTGTGTGTGCGAGGGGAAAATAGCTTGTGTGGTGGTGTTTTTGTGTGTTTGTCTGTGTAGTGCAACCTCGTGGTTAGTATATTTAAGTAGGGGGGTGCAGGGGGGCTTGTATGTAGGGTACGTGTTTGTGTATGTGAAGGGAGGTGTATGTTTGTGTTTGTGTCTGTGGTATGTTTAGTGTAGAAGTCGTGATTTTAAATTTCGCGCTTCTGGGGTTTCAGGTTTTTGGATTTTTGCTTTCATGGTCTCAAGAAACTGACATTCGAGATTTCAGTATTTCGAGATTATGAAGTGAACCAATACACACACACACACACACACACACACACACGCACACACACACACACACACACACACACACACACACATATATATATATATATATATATATATGTGTGTGTGTGTGTGTGTGTGTGTGTGTGTGTGTGTGTGCGTGTGTGTGTGTGTATTCAATTAGTAACAAACCCATTTGATCGACTGCTGTGGTGATTCTCTTCTTTCTATAGTGTCATTTCATTTCTAGTACAGCAGGCCTACTGGCGACCCCTCCAGCATAACCTCAGAATAATGGACGACTAAAATATTTGCATATCTGGGAAACTCTAGTGAATTTTCTGTAAATCAGTCAGCATCTGACTGAAGAGGATATCTTCTGAAATGTAACCCAGATCATTGCTCCTGATGAATCATTAGAGCACCGGGCAATCTTTTACAAATGGACAATCTATTGATGACTGGTAAAAGCTGTAGCCAAGACATGCTTGTGCACCTTTGCTAAATTACCATCCATTGTTCCAGTCTAAAATAAATTTGATCCATTATGCTTGACTGTTGCTCTGCCTGCTGCAGAACAGATGAATGAATGGCCTATGATCATAAGTTTCACGTACCTGAAAAGGGGATAAAAATGTAATTTGTTTACCTTATGTAGATTAAAAAAGCCTCTGACTTCCATCTTCCAGCCTATTTGATTTTAACCACAGGCTCCCCTTCCCTGGCAAGGTCTGTTGCTCAACCCATTCTGAAGATATGAGAGCTGAAGCCAGAGCATGGAACTTGCCAAGGCTTTCTTTAGTATCGCATTTGCTTCCACAGGAGTTAGGGAGTGTCCGTCTATTGCTCTGAAAGCAAGTTCTTCTGATGAGACCTGCCCAGTGCTGTGTTTTGTAGCCTTCCCAGTGTAAAGGACAAGATCCTAGGATATTGGAGTTTTGTAAATTTGTTGCCCTCTCCTCAGTTCATCTGATTTTGATTTATTTCACCAAACCAGTACAGCTGCGTTTGTTATTATACCATCCTACCAGTGAATGGATATTAGTAACTGGTTTATGCTAAAGACCCCAGCATAAAGCCAGGTAAGTATGGTTGCTCATGTGGCTTGTGAATAAAAATCATTGAGTACAGACATTAAACCTTTAATCACCACACCAGGCAGTTCCTATTAGGTACCTTGTGTCTCTGGATCCTGCTAGCAAATGCCTTCAACCCTTCACTGTTACCCACCAATGATGCTGTAAATCAGGTAGGCACAAGCATTTTGCTAACCAACCCAGGGCTAAAATTTAAATTCTCAGTGAACTGCGGTAATCTTAAAACACCTATGTAACAAATAGCATACAATTGTTCCTGCAGACTGCTTCCTGTTACTAGCTAGCAAATATAAGTACAATTCTTTACATTTGTGCAGTGATGCTGAGTAAGCTCTTATGGATTTCACTGCTCAAGAACTGGAAATGAAGAACACCATTAATCATGTCTGATAAGCCATATTTGATCCACATCTAGAGTAGGTAATTGCCAGGCACCTGGGCCACACTTCAGAACTGTAAAACTGGAGGTTTGCATAAAATGTTAGCTATACTGTTTTTAACACCAGCAACATGTTTTGCATGAAAAGTTAAATTAATATTTAGGCTAGGAAGTACTGGTAGAAATAAAAACAGACTACAATCTGGATTGGAAAGACTTAATTAACAATGCCAATACCATTGCTTGATTGTCTGAGTTAATTAGTTTTTGGTCCTTACATTTGTCCTGTGGTATGTAATTGGTAGCTCAAGTGGGCAGACATCCTAATGTGGTTGACTAATGGGATGGCCATTCTACTACAAATCAGTTTCATTTTAGGAATCCCCCCACCACCCATGCCTATTGAAGCTACAGCATCTGTGTAAATATGGACAGCATCAGACAAAGCCCAGTCTGACTGCCATAAGAAAATCCTGTTAAATTTTCCCAAAAATACCTTCCACAACTGTAAATCTTCTTGTAGTTTTTTTTCTGTATGTGGAGCCAATGGTGTTTTCCCCTGTCCCGTCCCCTGTTAGTAGATTTGCCAGATACCTGGTACAAGTCTGTCAGGGAGAAACAGTTTTGCATGCAAAATTAAGAATCATTGCTGGATTAATCTTTGCTTTCATTTTCTGTACAAACTTGTGAATAGCTGCCTTTAACTACTGTAATTTATCTTCAGACAGTCTAAAGGATGAATTGGGAATACCAATATCTAAACTGAAGAATGTCAAGCAGAGGCTGAGGCCTTCCATTTCATCCTGCACAAGCTGCACACCCAGTGAATCACAAAGATCAATAAATATTTCCATGCCCTCATCTGCTTCTACTTCACCCTCTCCAATGATTAACAAAATCATCAACATAATTTATTTCAGCATGATTTTTGGCTTTCCTCTGCAGCACCATTGTAGTATTGTGTTGAAGAATTAAAAAAAATGGCAAATGCAATTGAGCAGTCCATCGGCATTGTCATGTCAAAGCAAAACAGACCCTTAAAGGAAAAAATAAGTAAAGGCTAGTCTTGTTTTTGAATTGGAGGTAATGAAAAGCTGATTTAATATCTAATTTGCCTAACCAGGGCTCTTTAAATTTATGAATTATCAAGGCTGCATCATCAAGGGTGGCATATTGTACTTTGGTACTTTTTTTGTTGTTGTTGCTAATGAAGTAATTAACTGAGGAGCCAGTTGGGGAGCAAAGGTGAAGAATGAGTCAAAATACACCCTCCTTTTTCTTTGGAACCAGCCCTATTGGTGATGTTCTATAATTCTTCCAAGGTGGTTTATTGAATGGTCCCATTATTCTTCCAACATTTATCTCCTACACTAAAATGTTTGTGACAATGTTTTCTCTGCCATCCAAAGACTTCAAGTTCTCTTAGGGTTTTATCAGTTGCCTTTACCTTTCTAAATCTCTGATCATAAGTTAACCAAACTATCCCACCTCAGATGTGGTAAGCCTCCCTAATGGTCATAATATAAGAAATTAAGCATGGTACCTGCTGAGGATTGTTTTCTATAATCACTGCCATGAATGTGAGAAATCCACCTATCCATGACATGCTTACTGTTTGATATATTACCTAATGTGGTAAGACCTGCCATTACCTCTTTGAATCCATATTTCTATACTTCCAGTAACCTCTGAATCCTATTACTGTCTGTTAATTCAAATATATGTATGTAGTCTCTTCCCTGAACATTTTTTTCTTCAGTAAATTTTAGAATGTACACCCATAAGCGCCCATCCCCAGAGGAAGAGGAAAAGGTTGTCATCTGAGAACTTTTAATAACATCTGATGGCATTGATGATATAAATGTGGGGACTATAGCTATAACCTCATCTCTGGTATCTTTCAGTCTTGTATTACTATCTTGTTCATGATTACGTTTTAGCCCTTAAAAACTAGTGTGGCAGTGGGTAAACTTTGTCCCTGCTCCCTTATATCACCAGTGAAACCAAAACCTTTCTCCAAAACTAAGTCAAATAACCTGCCTTTGCTGGGTTCAGGAACTCAATTAACTCTTCTAAATATTCGTCTTAGGTCTGAGTTGGTATCACCGCATTTTCTTTTTCTGTTATGATGGTTGTACCTTCATGCCCTAACTCTTCTCTTCTCTCCTCTCTGCGGCTATGACTGGATCCATCTGAAATTGTATTTCCAGTGCTTTATCAGTGACCTTGTGATCTCTCCACCTACACTTCTTGCCAGGAGCTTCATTTGCTTGCAATCCATCCACCTTTTCTGATGAACTCCTTCTCTTGGACCAGTCTACAACTGGGGCATTATCCATTTGTAGTTTATGGAAAAGTTCTTCCACCATACATATTATCTCTAGTGACTTCAGATTAATAATGCCTAGAATATTTCACTTTCTTTGTATGAAATTGCTGTTTTATATATGCACATCATATGTATATACTGTGATATTGTATGAGGAAGTCGGGAGTGTCAGAGAAATATGTAAGAGTGGTACAGGATATGTACGAGGGTAGTGTGACAGCGGTGAGGTCTGCGGTGGGAGTGACGGATGCGTTTAAGGTGGAGGTGGGATTACATCAAGGATCAGCTCTGAGCCCTTTCTTATTTACAATGGTGATGGACAGGTTGACAGATGAGATCAGACAGGAGTCCCCGTAGACTATGATGTTTGCAGATAACATTGTGATCTGTAGTGAGAGTAGGGAACAGGTGGAGGAGACCCTGGAGAGGTGGAGATATGCTCTAGAGACAAGAGGAATGAAGATCAGCAGGACTAAGACAGAATATATGTGTGTGAATGAGAGGGAGGATAGAGGAATGGTGAGGATGCAGGGAGTAGAGGTGGCGAAGGTGGATGAGTTTAAGTACTTGGGATCAACAGTTCAGAGTAATGGTGAGTGTGGAAGAGAGGTGAAGAAGAGAGTACAGGCAGGATGGAGTGGGTGGAGAAGAGTGTCAGGAGTGATTTGTGACAGACGACTACCAGTAAGAGTGAAAGGGAAAGTCTACAAGAGAGTAGTGAGACCAGCTATGTTATATGGGTTGGAGACAGTGGCATTGACAAAAAGGCAGGAGTCAGAGCTTGACGTGGCAGAGTTGAAGATGTTAAGATTTGCACTGGGTGTGACGAGGATGGACAGGATTAGGAATAAGTATATTAGAGGGTCAGCCCAGGTTGGAAGGTTTGGAGACAAAGCCAGAGAGGCAAGATTACATTGGTTTGGACATGTGCTGAGGAGGGATGCAGAGTATATTGGGAAAAAGATGCTAAGGATGAAGCTGCCAGGTAACAGGAAAAGAAGAAAGCCTAAGATAAGGTTTATGGATGTGGTGAGAGAGGACATGCAGGTGGTTGGTGTGGCAGAGCAAGATGCAGAGGTCAGGAAGAAATGGAAACAGTTGATCTGCTGTGGCAACCCCTAATGGGAGCAGCCGAAAGAAAAAGAAGATATGTATATGCATAACAAATACCCTATAATTATCAAAGTCTTTTTTAAGATTATGTTTGAATCCTTAAACATAAAGTCTAAAATTGAAACATATATTCTCCGTCTTCCAATGAAATGAATTTAAAAGCAAGTATGCCGTGCCTTGAACCACTGGCATTAGCTTCTACTGGTGTTGCACATTAGTACTGATTTATTTTACAACTGCCTTTCATTGGTGCCTTCCAATTAACAAGTGACAGCTGTGTGATACACTGCAATGTGCCATAGCTACATTTATGATTTTATTTTATTTTAACAAAATTAAGTTCAACCCTATGCCACTGACCTTATGTTTATTATTTTATTTTATTTTAACAAAATTAAATTCAAGAATCAAAAAAAGCTAAAGCTGCAAGCACTTCTACATAGGATATCCAACCAAGTAATAGAGCAGCGAAATTTGTATCAGGATCAACAAAACGATTGAGCACCAAAGCATCAGGGTTTAAGTTCAAACCTATGCCACTGACTTGCATGTCTAAAGAACAGAATTATATTGGATTGTACTTCCAACTAAATTGATGGGGGGGTGTTTAATTATTTATCTCATTGTCTTAGCTAATAACTGCCAAATAATTACCTTAACAATATTAGATGATTCAAGTGTGGTTAGCTATTTAATGCCCTTGGAATTAGTTTTCTGGTACCTTCTATTTATAAGATAAAATATAGATATAGATAGCTATAGATATCCAGATATAGATATATAAATATATACATATCAAATTATATGATTCTATTTAACCACATTGTCATTTCACTTAACTGACAAGAAAAAAAACTGTGCTTCATTTAATCTAAAACCCATTTGATTGACAGTCATTTTATTGATAATTTTGTACCCATTTTATATATACATACATACATACATATATATATATATATATATATATATATATATATATATATACATATACCTCCAAAAGCCTTTTTGACCCCCACACCCCCTTAACGTGAATCTACTAACTCCATAGTTGCACAACCATGAAGAAAAAAAGAATGCTCCTTGCACACTGAATCACTGCTGGGGCACATACTTACACTTCTAGACATGGTGGAGCAACTTAACAGGGAATTATTGTCGTAAAAGTACTGATCAACACTAATTTGCATTCTAATTCCTATCCTCCAAAACCACAACCAGCAGTGTAGTCTCAGTCAAATGAGTTTTAGATTAAATGAACTACCCGTTTTCTTTGTTGATAAAGTGAATTGACAATCAAATGAACATAACCCAAGTACGTATACATACACACACAAACACACACACACACACACACATATATATATATATATATATATATATATATATATATATATATAAAATATATATATATATATATATATATATATATATATATATATATATATATATATAATGTACATACACGTTATCTATTTATATAGATTTTTCAATATATATTTTAAGGCAATGTTCAAACTGGTAGTGCATAGTCTGATTTATTGTTATTAGTACTGCTTTGGGGTTAACCTGGGCTTCCTAAAGATAATTTCCTATCTTGTACCTGTTTTTTGCCCTGTTGTGAACCTTCTGCTAGTTTCAAGGATGAGCTGTACATGCTGCCAGATGCTTCTGACTAAACTTTACCTCAGTATCCTTAACTTTGATTTCCTTACTTGAAAAAAGAATGCTCGCATTAACTCTTTTAATGTCCACGTTTTTCTAGTTGTACAGTTCCAGACTAGCATTGGCTTGTGGGGGTCTACTTCAAAACATCGACTTACCACATCAATGAAACCCTGTTCATTGAGGCAACATCATCGAACTTGTACAACCTTGAACACCTCGAACTGCAAAGCTTAACACCAGGAACTGAAACACTTGGCCACCACAAAAAAATAAAAAAAAAAAACAGTGCAGCTAGTAACACCCACCAGAGTAGAGGGCTTCACCCCCATACCCTCTAACTAAATATACTATCTCCAAGATTGTACTTATGTGGGGAAATAGCAAAGTTCACCATGGTGGCTAAGTGTTCTTTTCCCGGGGTTAATTTTTGATGTTCCTAGTGTTCAATGTTGTACAAGTTTAATGATGTGGTCACGATGAGCTGGGTTTTAAAAATGTGGTAAGTCAATGTTTTGAAGTAAACCTGCTTGTTGTATATGCGATCTTGGACCAACTATTTTACTTACTATTTCTAATACAATTATGCAAGACAATTCAATCTATTCCTGTATATATGCCTTTATTTACATACCTATTATTTTTTTTAACAAAGAAAGAATGTCCAAGGTCAGAATTCACCTAGCATTCTCTGTGGTACCCAGAAGCATGTGCCAGTTCCCTCAAGTACAACTGCTGACATCATACAGCAAATGAAATTGTTCTACTCAAGAAATGTGCAGTTAAGAATGTGTCATATTTATTAAACAACACCATGAACTCTTCAGCTTTTGCTATCTTCAATGGCCCCACAGGTGAAGCGAGCCAAAATCACAAATTCAATTTGCTTAACAAACTGAACAGAAAAAAAAAGTATCTATGACCATGCCTCTAACTGGCCACAGGTCCCACCCATCAAATTCAAGATGTAAGGCAAACACCCTTAAATTCAATCTAACTCATCAATAAGTGTCTATTTTTTTATATAATAAATGAAAATGTTGGGACTTCTCGCTGGTAATTCATTCCATCTCCATAGCACTGTACTGTGAAAAATAAGATCAAAAGGAATATCTTTAATGTACGTTATTTACAGTACTTATACTGTTGATTACCAAAGCGAATGACACGCTCCTCCTCCAAGCTCACGCTTGCCCCATTTTGAGCCGACAATAGCATTTACCTTTCAGGCAAAGTGCTCAAACATTTTGTAATCAGAATTTATGCTTTTTTGTCATGTCACACATTGTTTCATTTGCTAACTTTAAAGTTAAGATGATATTACACTGGAAGAGCATTTCTGCATGTCATGTTGGAGAACTTTCACATCGTTTATAGAAGCTATTTATTTTGCAGTCATCATCAGGTATGGATATCCTTAGCTCATGTTTCACTATCTTGGAAGTACAGTCCAGAAATAGCTGGTCCCAATAGCAACCCTGTGAACATCATTGATAACACCTTTTCCATAAACAGATAGCCCCTATCCTGACTTGCCAAGTCTTGTTGCTTAGCCATTTTTTTTTTTTATTAATTACACATGGATTGACATTTAATGTTTTATTTCTTGACAATTCCATTATGAGAATTGCTGTTTAAACTCTTATACACAAAATGCCTCTTGAATGTGTCTGTTTATAACTCCAAGAATACACAAAATATATACTTTTAGTCAATAAATAATTGCAAATGTTATTTACCAATTAACTCACTGTTCAAGATTTAAACTGCAGAGGAAAGTAAGGAGGCATTCTAGAGGGGAACATGTAAAGTTATTGATGGCTGCATTGCTGAGTAATTGAGATCATAGTAATCTGGCAAAAACAATTTAGCTGAAAGTGGAGTTTTCTTTTCTCCACTGTGGTGTGATGTCAGAGTAGGTATACATAAAGTTGAGGGAAGGGTGATGGTGTCCTCCCTCGGCCAACTGCAAAAAAAAAAAAAAAAAATACCTCCAAGGTCTACCATCAGTTATATTTTTATTTTATTATTACATTTATTGTAATATTTTTTATTTACTGATACTCAGTAAAATAGTTATTGAGAGATGAACATGAACATTTCTACTGAACCTAAATATAAACAAAATAACAAATATCATGTATGGACTGCAAACTCAGTTTTCTCTTTCATTTGGATACAGAAATACTGCACTCCACTTTAAACCCCAGACATGGTGTGCAACACCGGATGACTTAAAAAATTTACATTCTCTAGCACTTTGAGGAACATCATTGAAATACTGTTTGCCCAGATTAAACTGCTGCTCCCTCCTAGCATGAAAAGGGACATAACCTTATCCAAACAAATGCAGTTAGTACTAGTGAGAGGTGTAGTCAGTGTTTATATGTCTGCCTCACGACTGCAGGAACAGGAGTCCAGTCTTAACTTCCAGTCACTTTCAGAGTGGTCTGCTCTTTCTCCTGATCCATGTTGGGTTGTTTGTGGGTACAATAGTTACCACTCATCACCCAGAAACATGTTGATTGATTAAACTAAACTGTTATGCAGTATATATCAACTTACTGAAAAAGAATATACAGAAAGTCATAATACTAAATATAGAATGTTGAAATGTCAAAATGAAATGTTGAAATGTTGAAGTCAAAATATCTATTCTCTACATGTGTTGAGTGCTGGACTCATTCTGCCCCCAACCCCAGTAGGATCCATGATAGAGTTTGTTTCTGAGTTTCACTAACATCATTGTTTATTGAATGGCTGTGTAATGGCACAGTGTACGTATGTCATAC
The DNA here is from genome assembly GCF_019279795.1 of Protopterus annectens. NCBI lineage: Eukaryota > Metazoa > Chordata > Ceratodontiformes > Protopteridae > Protopterus > Protopterus annectens. The sequence continues at coordinate 147,000,957 of NC_056736.1, read as the reverse complement.
ATATTAGCTATTAGTAGGTATTTTAAGTACAACATTGTAAAGTTTAAACATTTTGACATTTCAGTATTTTGCTCTCAGTATTATACCTTTCAGTATGCTGCTATTCAATACATACACACACACACACACACACACACACACACACACATATATATATATATATATATATATATATGTATTCATGTATGTATGTATATATGGCCCACTTCTTAATTTCGAAATTACAAAATCCCGAAGTTCTATATATCGAACCGAGAACCTTGAGATCTTGTAATATCAAAATTAAGCAAAAAAAAATAGAAACATGTGAAACAATGTTTTTGCAGGGAGGGCAAGCCCCTCCTGCACCACCCACATGCCCTGCAACTAAATGTTTTTATTTTTTTTTCTGTTTACGTTTTAATTTCAAAATGTCATAATGTCAAGACTCTGGGTTCGATTTTATGAATCTCAACATTATGACATTTTGAAATTAAAAAGTGGACGTATTTGTGTGTGTGTGTGTGTGTGTGTGTGTGTGTGTGTGTGTGTGTGTGTGTGTGTGTGTGTGTGTGTGTGTGTGTGTGAATGTAGTTTTGTGTCCTCATCAGATTCACTTACCTCTGTTGCTAAGACAACAACAGCGGATTGTATTTCCTTCTATATAGTTTCATACGGGTTTTATGATATAGCCATTCTAGCCTTCTCCTATCACTCCCTTTAACTATTTAGTTTACTTTACTAATTAATGGGCTGTCATCATTTAGTCAGACTTTTGTTTGCTTCTGAGTGAACTAAAACTAATGCTTGATCTTCAGCTTTAAACTACTTGCTCCTTGTGTTTCTCTTACATATCTTTTGTTGTATAGTTTAATTTCTTTTAACTTGGCATGACAGGCGTACAGTGCCACCCTGAAACTGAAGCAGTATTTTGCCCTTCCAAAAGATGGCCATCATTTCTGATTACTGGAGTCTTTCAGCTACACATCTGCCTAAAACAAATATGTTCTCTGCTTTGAAGTCTTATTTACTAGCATTAATGTTTAAAGGTATACAAAAACAGCTTCTTTTTTTACTAGTAGCACAAATACCTTCTCCAGAGTTTCTGGATAATCCTTACTAACATCACTACATACTCTATATGCAAGTCCTTCGGTGCCAGGTGTCTGTCTTACTCATATTGTTGGCTTTTGTCTGTAAATTCATTGTACTGGTTGTTTACGAATACCGATTCTTTTATCTTGCCAACTGCAACTATTTTTTTACCTCACGCACAGGATTATCATTTTTCATTTTACTTTCATACTTTAAAACACATTTCTTGCTGTCTAGCGAAACTTTTAACTGAAGCAGGCATCATAGTGTTTAACCTTGGTACTTTCTTGGCTGATGTGATGCATCCACACTGCCTAAAATGTCTACCCTTCAAAGCACCTTATTTTCACTGAATGCCTTGCTTTGTCATAGGTACTTTGTGGATGTCTGCACTTTTCATACTGCACCTCCTGCCATTTAGATTTCTCAGGCTGAATCCATTATGTACTCAGTTTGGATTTGACAGTCTTTTTGAGCCTATACCCTGTCATTCTACTTCTGACTTGCTCAGGTGTATGTTAACCTGACTACATAAACTATCTACTTTTCCTTTGTTTTAGCCAAACCATGTAAGCCAATTTAAAATCTTGCTATGGCCTCTTCCTGCATGTATGCTACTAACTGATTACATCAAGTTGCATTGTATCTAAAGTATGAGTAAGAAGCAGGAACCTTTTGTCCTGCTAAATTTTCCGTTGCTCTGCCAAAAGTGTCTTCTTCCCACTTTGCTTTCTTAAACTGTTGCTAATTTACATGAACGTTAGCCAACTCTGCCTTTTCCTCATGTTCAGCCTACTGTGAGGTAAAGGCCACTGCCCTCTCACCTACCAGCAGAGGCACTGAGGTCTCAGTGTCTATTTTCCTAGAAAGGTCAGGAAAAAGCAAGTCCTACGAGTTCTTTAGTCACTTGCTATCTCTCTCTATTTAAATTCTCAGGCTTCCCGTCTTCCTTTTGCTTAGAGCACCTGTATCTTCATAGGTTCACAGGTGTGGACTAGACTAATGACCACAAGGGCCTTTTTAAGCTTAGCCATGCATCCCAAATCTCAACAAAATTATAATTATGGCTCTTCTCAGTGTAAAATTGTCTGTCTGCATGCATTACATTTTTCTCTTCCTAGCCTTCATGTAGATCATCTTCTCTCAGAATGAACATCAAATTCTCAATTCTGTTTTTGTTTCTGTGTTGCTTTCCTTCTGCCTCAGTGTGACTAAGCACCACCATCTCTGTTTATTTTTATTCTTCTGATTGATCTGTACCACAGAATTGAATGTATCTCCCATTTTACTCTCTTCCTTACTTATACATGTCTGTTGCCTAGAGTCTTCGTGTATTTGATTTTAATATTTTGTACAAACAGAAGTGAGTTTAGAACTCTGAAAAGGAATTCCCTTGTTTATAAATAGATGCTGCCTACAGACTACCCTAATCTGACTTCTTCTGTGTTGCACTGACAGAAGTGAGTTTAGAACTCTGTATAACTACTGTTTCTCATTCTTTCACCCAGGAAGCTTATCATACTAACTCTTTTTCCCCTCCTACTTGTCCCTTACCTAGCTACCCTATATGAAACCTGGTCTTACGTAGGCTTCCACGACCCAGGCTACCAAACCAACCCCTCACCCATAATTAACAACAGAGGCCATGACTCAACTCCCTACTCACCCACCTTGTTAGAACTCGAACGCTATATAATTATCAAACCTACCAATATTAGGCCAAATGATAAACATTACTACAAACTTCTACTCAAAGCCCTCAAATTCATTACCACTCTGAATCACAGACTAGCCACAGATGGTGATATCCACCCCAACCCTGGCCCTTCCCCTCCACTCAATTGTAATTCCACCCTATCTTCCCCTCCACTTCTCAATCTAAACTCTAGACCCTTTAACTCTCTTCTGACCTGTCATCTAAACATCAGAAGTGTAAACAATAAGATTCACAACCTACATGCCCTTTTAGCTACTTGTTCCCCAGACCTACTATGTCTCACAGAAACCTGGCTTAAACCAAGTACGAAGACACACAGATAATCCCACCAGGGTATGATATACTAAGAGCAGACCGAATAACTCGTAAAGGTGGCGGTGTAGCCATACTCTACAAAAATACATTACAAATCTCCCTTGCCTCTCCACAACCCCTCCTAACAAACAATGCCGAAATTCTACTTGTAAAACTTCAACCAAACAAACATAAAAGCATAAATATAGCATGTATTTACATCCAGCCAGGCAACAATAATAACAAAACCTTAGAGGACTTTCTCCACTGGTTAACTCAAACTCACCCCCAGGAATCCATAGTGTTAGGTGACTTCAACATCGATTGGAATTCCTTCTCATCTAGCTCCCCATCTAGCAGCATAAATCTACATGGCTTTTCTCAGCTCATATCCACTCCTACCAGACTAGGTAAACCCCAAAACAAAGACAGCATCCTGGACTGGATCCTTACTAATAAAGATCCTGACCAGTACTCAGCAGGTACTCACCCAGAGGACATGAGTGATCACTTACTCACCTATGTTATCAAATTCAAGAAAATCACCCCTACTTACAACCATAAGAAAAATCAGGAACAATAATAAATTCAACGCCTCCATTTTTCAAACTGAACTTAAAGCCCACAACTGGACAATACTAAAGTCTCTTCCTCTTGAAGAGGCAGTTATCTACTTCAACACCACCTTCCTCAAGATTCTAGATTCCCATGCTCCAATACGGTCCATTAGAACTAAAACCAAAACCGCACCATGGCTCTCTAAGGAAACAAAATCCAAAATCCTATCTAGAAACAAGATGTGGGTCACATGGCGTACCTCTAAAGACCCACACTCCCACCAAACCTTCCGGCAACTTAGAAATGAAACTAAAGAATGATCTTAAATGATAAAAAAAACTTCTTCCTCCACCTCCAACTCAAACACCTTAATAATCCACAAAAATTCTGGGCAGGCTTAAACAAGCTCCTGCACCCAGGCCAGGCAACCACCCCCACTCCAACAACTTGCAAACAACAGTGCCCTGTAAACATTGCTAACACATTCAATAGTTTCTTCACAGAAACTATACAATCCCTGGCCACACAATTCAAACAAACAAGCAGCCCACTCCACTACCCATGCCAGCAGAATACTACAACTACATCAGATCATCTATTTACCTTCGATCCAGTACCCATATCCTTTATAACATCTCTTCTTAAAAACTAAAACCCACTAAGCTAGCAGCTGACCTTCTCCCAGCTGAGTTTCTGCAAAAAGCAGCTGAGGCCATTTCCTATCCCGTCTCCATAATCATAAACCATACCTTGTCAGAAGCCTTCATCCGCTCCATATGGAAAATGTCCCACATTATTCCTCTCCATAAAGGTGGTAGCTCACTAGAGCTAACCAACTACAGACCTATAGCTATACTCTCACCCCTGGCCAAAATTATGGAAAAGTGTGTCCACAAACAACTGATGGAACACCTCACCAAAAATAAAATTCTAGCTAACTCCCAACATGGCTTCAGGCCAAATCACAGTACCACATCAGCCCTACTATCCTTTTCTAATACCATCAATAACTTCAGAAACAATAATAAACTATCATCTGCTCTTTTCTTAGACCTCTCCAAGGCCTTTGATATGGTGAACCACATTCAACTCCTCCATACATTAAAAACTATCACTCAGCAATTCCACGCTGAAATGGTTCCAATCCTACCTGTCCAATAGGCAACAGGCTGTTCTATGGCAGGACAAATTATCTACATGCCTACCTGTTACACTTGGAGTTCCCCAAGGATCTATTCTTGGCCCTCTTCTCTTCACCATCTTTGTTAATGACCTGCCCACAATCACCCCCCATGCCACATGCATTCAATATGCAGATGATTCGACTATCATCAGCACTGCCTCCAACCTGGCAGACCTCACTGCTTCAACCCAAGACAACTTCAACCTAATAGAAAAATGTTTCTCAAGTCGACAACTAGTTCTCAACCCCAACAAAACAAAACTACTTACTTTCTCACCCACTAACAAGACTCTTCCCCCCACCTTCTCTATTACATCCTCCAATGGAATCACTATATCACCAGAAGCTCACACAAAGCTATTAGGTGTTACCATTGATAACTCCCTTAAATTTGACACCCGTTTCAATCTTACCATCAAAACCGTCAATAAAAAGCTTGGCTCTCTCTATAAAGTAAAACACTTTCTCACTCCTCACGCTAAAATTACAATTGCCAGCACACACCTACTATCAACTCATTTCTATGCCTCCCCCCTCTTTACAAACCTAAACAAGACAACCCTTAACAAACTTGCTTCTTGTTACAATCACATAGCAAGATTTGCCACAAATTCCACCTTTAGAACTAACTTGAAGCAACTAGGGTGGTTAGAGTTTTCCAGCCAACTCCATTTCAACCAACTCAAAACGGCTCACCAGATACTGTATCACCCAGAGAAAACACCAGCTCTGAAAAACATCATTCACCCCTATATTAACCTGCAATCTTTACGCTCCTCCAATAAGATCTTAGCTCAAACTACCAAAGCCAATAATTCTGCTGGGGATTCTCTATTCTCAAACTTTGTAGGTAAAATGTGGAACTCCCTACCGATCATGCTCACCTCAGAACCCTCACTCCTACAATTCAAAAAAAAGCTTAAACCCCATCTCAATACTCTCTGGCAATGTCCCTGTTCCAAACCTGATTAACCACTATCATTTACCCTTCTCTTACCTCACTATCCTTAACTGCTTTTTAACAAGTCGCCTTTGTAACTGACCTATGTTTTTTTATATGCTGCTGTTGTTTTTTTTTCCCAAGATGTGATGTATCTTTATATTGTATTTAGAACTCAACTATCTTCCTTTTTTTGCATTAACAATGTTCATATGTCTGTTATGTACTTGGAGCTTTTCTCCCCGGGCCTCCGCTGAAAATGGACATGTATCCAGTCGGACTCTCCCGGTTAACAAATGTAAAATAAATAAAAATAAATAAATAAATAGTTATCCTGGTAAAATCTTTCTAACCAGTAAAATCTTCCTATTCAACACTTACCTGGTGCTTAGGATTTAATGTTTTTGGATTTTCTGTTTTAGTTTGACAGCAACGTAGAACTCAGCTCAAATGGCACATTTTCCATATTTCTTAATTTCACTCCCTTCACTCTCAGAAAATGATTTCTTCTGTTGTGCTAGCCCCTTCAGCTCCTTGCTTTGCATCATTTCAGCCTATAATATTCATGCAATCTGCTTTGTAATTTGTTAGGCTACAATGACATTCCTACTCCTCCTGTTGTAGTACTTCCATACTGCAATATCTTGTTTTAAAAGTCTTGCCTTTTTCCTGTTTCTGCTCTTGCAGGCTGCTGTAAAACAGTAAGTAGCATATTTTTGTCTGTGAGTTTTCCCTTCTAACAGCTCATGCAGTTTTCTGCCATCAGTTAAGGTATTGCACTTAACTTATTTTAGGACAGCAACAGAATGTAGTTTCAACCATCCTATCAGATAACTGATTACATTACATAGGCATTACAAAACTAGTAAAATGCTTTTCAGAGATAATAGTTTTCACAGGTACATCTAGCCATGTTACTTTTTTTTTTAATTTCAAAAACAGTGTACCATTTTCCATATTTTAAACAGAACATACCTACAGTGTTTGACAGCAGATTTTCCATGTGTAGTTTTATGGAATAACAATCTTTCCAGAAGAGCACCAAAACTTTCAGAATGTGAAGCTCATTTTAAAATACCGACTTTCTTAAAGCAGCAGGTAAAGATCTTTCAAAATTCTGAGTTGCAAGCATTTTTATCATTCAGTTTTATCATGTTGACTTTCAAGATCTAAACATAAAGTAATCAATTGCTTTACATCAAATCATTTGACCTTACATGAAAGCACTCAGTGGTTAATTAAACTGATAATATCCTAGCCCATTCAGCACAATCACAGCCTTCCTGATGTGCAAACCACTTGAAGATGATATGTGTCTTGCAGTCCTCTCCAGGATGGATTGTTTTAATGGCAGTGTTGCCTTTTTTGGCAGCCATTGGTTCAGCTACCATGACTAACCCTTTTAATTAAATCAGATAATAGTGATATTACCATTTTCTTATGAGAAAATACCCAAATGCAAAATTGTTGAGCTAGTCTTTCTGAGATAATAGCTACTCTGACAGGTAAAGCCTTTCTGAGTTTATGATAGTCTTGGTAGCCAGTCGCCTCTATGTCCATGAAGGCCCCCAGTGGTTCTTCAGTTAACCAGCATGATGAGATCCAGGCCCATTCAGTTGAACCTCACCCTTCCTTGTGAGCATACCATTCAGTTGTGGTAAAATATGCCATGAGGTCCTTCTCCAGGGTAAGTTATTTAAATGGTGGAACTGTCTTTAGAGGTAGCCATTGACATAGCTACTGTAACTGTCTCTTAGGATTTAAGTCAGAGAACTGTGACCTTATGGTTTTGTCATAAGAAACTGTCCAACTACAAAACTTTTGAGCTTGTATCTTTGAGGTAATACCAGTTCTGGCAAGTAAAGCCTTTTTGGCATTATCTTTGGATTCATAATAACTCTCTTTAATATCCATGTGGGCTTTCCAGTTAACTGGGCTACTAGGATACTAGCCTGGCAAGCTCAATTTGCAGCCATCCTTGCAAGCATACCACTAAAACATGGTAAGATGTTCCTCAAGTTCCTCCTCCAGGAAAAGTTGTTTTAATAGTGACATTGTCTTTGGATAGCCATTGCCTTGGATACTTCAACCATCCCTTTGGCTACAGACACCATGGTTTGTAGTAACTGCTATACACTGATCATCCTGGCACATGGTTCCACACATAGGTACATAAAAAAATCCAAGCAAACCATAAGACTTTCTTTCTCTCTCTCTCTCTCTCTTTCTGACTTTCTTTAGGTACATTTCTCACTTGCCAATAGCAATTGGTGTCAGTTGGAGGACTTTGACATAAATAAATGGTACCAACATGTCTCTCATCAATGTTAAAGATTAATGCAAGTGAGATCAACAATCTTTATAAAAATAATGCAGTTTGTTATATGCAAGCACAGATACATCAGGTTCTTCCAAACAAAATACAAAGATTCCTTTTGATGGGAATATTTTCCATTTTCATCTCCAAGGTTGTTTTTCAGTTTGATTTGTTCTTTCTCTTGGTTCTATGTCAGATTATTGACTTTTCGGAAACTCAGAAAAAAATATCAAGTTTCCGAAAAATCAAACAGCAAAAAAAAAAAAATAATATTAATCTACTTTTTTATGTTTATGCAGTGGGTAAGCACCCATGCACCCCCCACACACCCCCTGCAAATTATGTACACCAACTCCACAATCGCATTACAGGGAGGAAAAGGGTAAATATCATGAGCCTTGCTGTACCGCGATCTCCATTCAAAAGGTTAGAGTTTTCAAAAACTCAATCATATGATCTCGACCATATGGAGTTATAGTTTCTGAAAACTTAAACTGATAGGGACACTTGTCTCTAAGCCATTGCTCAGAACATTAACTTCTCTTTATCAAGGGCAAGCACTCTCTGCATAGGCTTTCTCAGTGATCTTTTTGTATTTTATTCAAATGTTCATTTGATATATATCCATTTATATAAATACTCGTAGGCAACAATGAATGCCATGAAGTTAGATGACCCTGAGTTTCCTGTAAAGTGAATCTAATCTGCCAAACAGCATTTCCTAGCTTTATAGGTTCAAAACTTTTTTCTAGACTGTTGATCTTTCAGGGTCTTAAGAAGCCTATCCTTACATTCCCAAGGTAGTTTTTGTTTTTTGCCCTTAAGTTTTGCATCCAAATAACCCAGAGGCAGGTCAGGCAAAGACATGTTGGGACAATTACATGCTTCCTCTATCATAGAGGGACAGGGGTACGAAACATTGAGTGAATTTGTTGTCATCCAATCATTCTTACAAATTACATTAGAATGAAGTAGAGAAGGACAGGCTTTACTAGTTCCACTTTCCAGGGACTCCTTTAGTGGAGTGGCAGATGATTCCATAAATACGTCTCATCATCTTAGCTAGCACAAGAAATCTGGATAAAGCCAAAATTAATCTGGGGGGAGGGACAAAGGACCAAAAATAGGGGCAAATTTTAAATATTGCTCTTATAAACTTAGAAAGTTGTTAGAATAAAATGTTTTGTGTTACCATGCATTTATTTATTTATTTATTTATTTATTTATTGACATTTGTTAACCGGGTTTGTCCAACTGGGCTTGTAGCCCATTTTCAGTGGAGACCCAAGGAGAAAAGCTCCAGTAATACATTTTAAAACAAGTACAATTTTAAACAATATTGATAAAATAGCAGTTATAGCAAAATGATTCACATATGTTGGGATACATGCATAAAGTTAAAGTTGCATTAAAAAGAAGCTAAGTAACAATTTTACATTGATATAGTTCAATAGGTCAACAATGAACATTTTTTGTTTGTATAAAATTGTGCAAATGCATAGTAGACACATTGGAGAGAGAGGTGTAATGAGGTACTAAGTATGGTCCTTTTGAAGGTACATAAAGGGAAGGAAGACTAGGTAGGGTCACGGCAAGGGCAAGTTCTGGAATTGAGAAAATAAGCTTTTAGTTCATTTTTAAAGTGTGAGGTGTGGGAGATTGAACGTAAGTCAAGGGGAAGTTTGTTCCAAGCATGGGCAAGGGAGTGTTTGTAGAGTAGTTTGCCTACTGACCTTTTTGGGTGGTAGATATCAAGTAATTGTTGGTTAGAAGTACGGAGGGTCCGGGATGGAATGTAGATGAAGACTAAGGAAGATAGAGATGGACAGAAGGAGGGTTTATAAAGAATAGAGTGTAGCATATGAAATTGATAAGATAGCAGAAACTGGTGAAGTTCAAGCCATTGAAGAGAGTTTAAAGAAATGCAGTGGTGTGAGTTGTATGGGGAGTTAGTAATGAATCTGGCTATTTTATGGTAAGTCTGTAACAGTTTGTTTAGAGTGGAGGCCTGGATATTGGTAAGAACTGGGGCGGCATATAAGAGGGAAGGGAGGAGGAATGCCTGGCCCAGGGTAAGTCTAGATTCGGGGGTTAGGAATTTTTTGTTCCGATATAGCAGACCTAGTTTCTGGTTTGTTTTTTTATACATTGGAGTATGTGTAGGTTGAACTTGAGTTCATCATCAATAATGACCCCTAGGAGTTTTGTGTGGGTGTCAGGTCGGATATTTGTGTTGTTAGAAGATGTAATAAAAAAGGAGGTTTTGTGATGAGAAAGAGAATGGGGAAGAAAAAGTAGGAGTTTGGTCTTTTTGGGATTTAGGATCAATAGGTTGTGAGAGAGCCATTGTTCAGTGGATAGTAGGGCCTGTTGGGTCAGGGAGTGTAGTTCAGGAATGTTATTTGAGATGGATATAAGTGTGGAGTCGTCGGCATACTGAATAAGGGAGGATTCTTTGCATGAGGTGTAAAGATCATTGGTGAAGATGTTAAACAAAAGGGGTCCCAAGATGGAGCCTTGGGGAACACCAGTGGAGATGGAAAGGAAAGGTGAGGAGGATGAGAGCCATTTGACAGATTGTTCCCTGTCAGATAGGTAACTATTAAACCAGGTAAGTGCGGAGGGGGATAGGTGGAGATTTGCAAGTTTGGATAGTAGTAGAGGATGAGAGACAGTATTGAAGGCTTTGGAGAGATCTAGGAAGAGACAGGAAATGAGTTTATTGTTGTCTAGGGCCTCTGCAATGATATGAGTGAAGGAGAGGAGGGCATTGGTGGTGCTGTGGTGAGGACGAAATCCATGTTGGGTAGGGGTAAGTAAGTGGTGTGTGAGGAGGTGATTGAGAAGCTGTGAGTGAATACATTTTTCTAATATTTTCTAAAGGATATGGGGTCTGAACCTCAAACATCTGTAATTTTTTAGTGAATTCAGTCCTCACTGATTTGCCTGAAAGATACTATTTTTCTAAGGAACAGACCAAAATGTGAGGCAAAAATCTGGACATTCTATGAAAATCTGGACAGATGACAGGTACAACAATGGTTTTCTCTGAAAAAAAAACTGTCCCTCAAACATGGTCTTTTTATTTTACACAAGAGATTGAGATCACTTGAGTGGGTGTTTATGATACCACTGGACTTCTAAATATGTACTAGATCTGACAGAATATGATCTGTAGAATCTCTATATGCAACGCAGAAGTTGGCTCTCAGTAATCTGTTTGATAGTGACAAGACGGACAAGGCTTTGTGGTGGTCTGCATAGTTTTTATGATTTACTCTCTTGCTTTTTTTGATGAGAAAGAGATGCGGTCATACCAGTTGTGATAAATGTTTGGACCGATACATGCCAAAAGGGCATTTTACTCAGTGAATGGCCTAGTATGTTCTAAGTAAGTGGAACAATTACATTCCTGGATCGGGATACAGTGACTTAATAAAGTCAGTATATTAACGCAGTTTAATGCTGGCAGTGTTCTTCAAGGTTTAAGATATTGTGCTGTCCACCAAGTTCTGAATGCTCAAGACTGGGGGGTTTCATCTTGATTCCTACTACTTTTCATGCATTTCATGCTTCAGACATTTAAAGATGGGAGAATTTAGAAGCCATGTTATCCATACAGATTCATAGATTCATAGACTGTCACTAGGCTAACAACCCAGGGGGACTTTCTAAGCCCAGCCAAGTTTTCCCGAAAGAATAATGATGTCCTGTATCCAAATAGGACATTGAGAGCTAGGCACTTATAAGCTACCTCTGTCCATAAGGGACATGGGTGTCAGGCCTGATGTAGTTTTCCTATTCCTCATCCACTGGGCCTTGTTGCTCTCAAGCTGGGTAATAGACAAACTCAGCTTCACATGGATTGGAAGCCTGTTCTATAGGAGGGGCAGTTCTTGGACACACATCTGTCTCTCTAGCATGCTCTCTTTACACAGAAAAAATCGAGTTCCCTAGACCATATATTTCTGGTACTCCTTGACTTATGAATATGAAAATTGTTCACCTAGTGGGCTTTTTTTTTTCATAGGTTCATACTAGGCTAACTGCTCTGATGAAGGGCCATTTTAAGCCTAGGCAATAACCTGAAGTCAGAAACAAACCCTGTGTTTCTTATCTATTATATTACAACCTTAACCATTATGCTAACCCTGCCCCTATATAAATAGTAGGCTAGCTGCCCTTGCAGGGCATTTTAAGCCTACCCCATTTTTCTCAATGATGAGAATCAAACCCTGCACTGGTTGTCTCTAATGTAAACACGTTAACTATTACACCAACCTGTATGCTGTGTGAATGTAACTTGCCGATCAAGTGTGAGACTTTGGTATTTTTCATGTGAAGCAGCAGGGAGGAATGTTCCCAAAGGGTCAATTATTTTCATATTGATATTTTTAACAAGCTTTTAGTGAGTTCCAAAGATTTTTGAAGAAGATGTGTTGCTGTTAATAGCCATCATATGTTCATGGAGGCAGTTTCACAGAAGAGAGAACATTTCCTGTAGTCAACTAGTAAGTAATGTGTTTGAGTCTAGAATTACTACATCATTTGCATAAATAGTGTAGCTGACAGTTAGGCAGGTCAAATGGTAAATTATTTAGAAATATGGAAAAGAGCAAAAGTCCTAGGACAGAGTCCAATGATAGGGGTCCTGTCTGCAATATTAATACCTTCAGGTATTAAAAAATGAAAAAGTTAAGAGTACAAAGTCTGTATACAATACAGGAGAATATGATATGCCTGACACAGAATAGGTGAGGACAACAGAAGGCTATGTGCTTATAAACAGGCAATTTGCGTAGGTAGTGAGTAGGTAGACAGGCTACAAAAGAACAAAGCCACTGGAGTGTGTAAGGGAAGTTACCTGATATGTCCTGGGGTTAGGCATTTTCACTGGCATTGATAAGCAGGATAGCTATAAATTGTGATCTGAATTTGATGTATATGGAGAGGTCTTTTGGGATGAGTGGAAGCATGTTCCAGAGCTTGAGGTGGACAGGGGACAGAAGTGAAAAACTGTCATTGCATTGAAGTTGCATTCTACAGACAAAAAGAAGGGTCATTTTATTAAAAAATAAATAAATACAAGCTTTCACACAGAGTGCTTTCCAGGCATTAAGACAAAGTAAAAGCTGAATCATTCCTTATATTAGTGTGGGCCTCCCAAATTTCTCACATCATTGGTCAATGTAGTCAAATGACTTAAAATCATTTAAAGTAAATCTACTGCCTAAAGCTATCAAAAGTACCAAATCTTTAAACAATGGATATTTTAAATAATTTTATTTTCTGAATGGATTTAGCTTCAAAGCTGTTCTATACTGTTCATACCATTTAATTTCACACCTATATAATGAATGAATCAGCTTTTGTTCTGTTTTAATACTCGAGGAAAGCACTCTTTGTGAAAGCATGTACTGTTTTTATTTTTGTTGTTGTTGGTTCTGTTGATTGTTCTTGCTCAGAATGAATCTCGTGTAGTTGGATTGTGTTTGAAAATTGTTTGAAGAGGAGACCCTGTATGGGCAATAACTTCTGAGTTTGTGGAAAACGTTGATAGGAATGAGTTTAGCAGAGTAGGTTGAGGCAGTGTCATGAAGCAGCACTTTGAAGACTAGGGAACTATGTAGGGGTTAGCTCTTTGTTTAACAGGCCGATACTTGAATCTGAGGCAGTTGGGTTCTAATCTGGGAGAGCTGGTTATGATTTTCAGATATGGTTGGAGATTGATTTAAGGGGATTATTTTTACTGAAATCTACAGCCATAAGTCTCAGGCCATACTGAAGATGGGCAAATAGGATACTCCTGCAAATTTCAGATAATTCTGGAGGAGAAAGGATGTGGGATATTTACAAGTCCAGAATAGTAAGTAATTTATTTTTGATCTGTTCTTGTTTTCCTTATTCTGACACTGAAAGTTAAGGATCTGATCTATCCAAATGCCAATGTATTTGAAATCTGTGATGGTTTCAGTAGGGATATTATTCTGGTCTTTAATGTGTAATGTACATAGAACTTTTGACTGCTTTTGATGAGTACCACAAATCGTGGATTTCATTCTGTTGTGATTGCGGAGACATGTTTGATGTTAATCCACATAGTAGGTGACAGATGATCATCTTGGGGGAAGCTTTGTATGTCAACTTGGTTGGGACTGAATCTTTAAATTACTCTGTTATCTGCCCATATCAGACATATGATATAGCTAAGTTTCTTTTGAGGAATGTTTATACAAATAAAGAAGATTAGCTGGGAGATGATGGACCCTTGTGGAATCCCAGCTTGAATAGGGGCTTCTATAGGGAGAATTTTGTACTTCAGGAATTTAAAAGATCTCGTGTTAAGGATGTCTTTGACCAAGGTTGTAGCTTGGAAGCTTGTAGCTTAGATCATATGGTATAACTCTATTGTGGGGTCAACCACTTTAAAGGTGCATGTTGAAGAATTATATACTGCCTTCTGTTGGTTTCTTAATGTTTCTTGCATTTACATGCATGCATACCAAAGTATATTTAACTATTTATTGTGACCAACTAGTCTTATTACTGTATTGTACTTGTGTCTTTCGGCTTATCCTGGTTAGGGGTCGCCACAGCAGAACTTTGGTCCGCTAATGTTTGGTAGGAGATTTTTACGTGCCGAGTTACCAGCCCTGACGCACAACCTTCAGCGAAGGCACGCCCATTCACGCATGCCTCCACACAGAAGACGCTCTAGCTGAGAATCGAACGCGACAATGTCTTACTGTGAGGCAACAATGCTACCGCAGTATTGTAGTAAGTACATTAAATACACAGAGACAAACTGCTTCAGTTAATATGCATTTTACTATTACATTTTCCTTTCAGATCTACAAGCATGCAACACAGATGATGTCAGCTCTCTATGGCAAATTACCAAAGCTTGTTTATACACACTCATATTTATACCAAAAAGTCTGATATTTTTTCTCACTCTGATGTATTACAATCTTCCTTTGTATAACGCTTTTCTTTGTTCTTCTAATTTATGATTTGTCCTCGATTCTTTTTCAAGTTCGGTTGTCCAGGAAAACTCAGTCTTGCGTTATCTGAAACAAAGTTTTCCAGCACTATCTAAAACTTGATGTTCCAACTTTATCTTGCTTGATGTTACACCTCTTTACTTCATTGATGTCCTTCCAGCTGCCATCTGTGCAGTTATTTTTACAGACTTTGTTTCTCAGTAACATACTCTTTTACATGGATGCCAATATCTAATTAAGCTATGCCAGCACACTTACTACTACTTATTTTTCAGCATTTTATACTATTCCTAAATTAACCCTTTATATTTCATTTTGCTCTATATTATTCTTGCAACTTTTTTTCCAAGCTAATAATCATGCTAACAACAGTTTAAATGGAGACAGAATACTATTTCTCTTACACATGTGAGATCAGTGAAAAGGGTGCCTATATGTTTGTCTTTGTCCACAGAGTAGAATCTCATTGATAAGGATCCAAAGTGTATTCATAATACTCTTTTCTGTCCAATACATGCTGCTTTTGAGAGACGGAGAGAGAGGATGGCACAGTTGTATGTATGAAATTAGCTGATTGTGTATGATTTTCTTCAGTATTTTACCAAGAGTTGGTAATATAAAGATTGGGCAGGAACGTGTGACTTTACTAGATTTAAGCTACTTTGGAAGAGCTCTAACTATTGTAAAGTTCCATATACTAGGCATGATGTCTTAAGTGAGACAGAGGCTTTATATGTGGAGTAAGGATATAGGAAAAAGGGGCAATGATTACAAGAGCCAGTGAGGGCACCTAGCAGAATTTACTCAAAAATGTGTGCAACATCTTCTGATGAAATTTGTGACATATGGGGAAGTTGGCTGGGGGAGAAACTGAAGAGATTGGTGAGATGGTGGAGATGTTACCAAGTTCCTACAGGAAGTCAGTAGCATATAGGTAACCTAGTGAACAATGAAGAGCGAACTGGGCCTTGTTATTTATTAGAGGTTTATTTCTGGTAAGGAGATTACCAAGTGGTTTGGGGTGTTTAGTAGACAGATTTTTTTTAAGTGAGAGATTTGGCTTTGTGTCTTCTAGTGGTCTGATTAATGAGGTAAAGTAGTAAGGTGAATTGGTTTATAGTGACTAATAATTAATTTTGTTTTTAATTGTGCCAGGTTTCATCATGCAGTTTTAATAGCTGTTTTAATTCTTTGGTAAACTATTCTGATCTGCTGTGCTTGAAAAGCTGGTGGCTAATGAGCAGAATATGATTTGGATATTGAGGAGGGAGAGGGAGAATTTTAGTGTCACTGTTTGGGTCTTGAAAGACTGTAGTGGGGAGAAGTATGTGGTAGAGAGATGTGCTTTGAGTTTGGTTCTGCCATTTTGTGATTTGGTTCTGAAAAAAGCTAGTCTGGTGATTATTTAATTGAAAGGTTGTGAATAGTGAAGGCAATGGGGGTAATAGTCACTGAAAGTATGGGGTTACATGGTTATAGTTGAAATACTGGAGGGATAATTTGCTATTAAGAGATCAAGCACAGAGTGATGGTTTGAGAGAGGGTTAGTGCAAGTGGGTTCTCAGATTAATTGAATGATGTCTGATGCATTTTCCCCAATTTTTCATGAAACAGGCTTTCACTGAAATGGACATCATTTAACTCCATCATAGCCAGTCTGCTCATAACAACAAACATAAAACCTATCAAAAACACAAATATGTAGTAGTGCTATTGCATTGGCTGTAAAATTAGGGTGTTGTTTTTCCCCTGCTGAAACACAAGTACTTAAATTGTACTAATTTAAGCAATGTGGTTTGAAAATTATTTTTCCTCTGGTTTGATAAATAAAGGACAAAGGCAAAGGCCTAAAGTTTCTGCATAAGCTAAGTTTTGCCTTTTTCTCTGAGTAATGTTAACTGCAGAGGAGATTATGACAAGTAGGAAAAATGAAGGATCAGGACCCAATACTGAGGTACTGAAGAGTTTTCCACTAATTAAATATTAACTTTTTTAACAATTGAGATAGAATCACTTATGTATTTTGAGAGATATGAAAAGCAATAAAACAAAAAAGTATTTGTAGCTATGTAAAGCCTAGCAAATCATTAAATATCACATAAAATAAGCCACCAATGTAATATGTTTAAGTACTTTCATATTTAATCTATACAATTTCTTCAGAAGAAATTTCAGAAGTCTTATTGATTAAAGACAAAACCACTTAAACATATTACATTGGTGGCTTGTTTTGTGTATGTTTAGTTACTAGATTTTAAACAAGATTCTGTATTTTAGTATAAAAGTAAGAGTTACAGTCAGCACTGTGGTGTAGATGTGTAAAGCCCTGACTATGGCCTAGGTGACCTGGGATTTGATTAGTGGATCAAACAGCTGCGGTGCTGCCAGTGAAGGATGGTCATGCCCATCCAGGATGGATAGTGTGAACTTGAGGTCACCTCACATTCAATCCCTGGTCAAGTACTGGGGTCCATAGGGAGGTGGTTCTAAGAGACAGGAAATATGTAGGGGACATTGGCTGTATTATTGTATTAAGAAGATGATACACTAGCATGTCCCTAGTGTGGACTATATGGCATTTGCCTAAATTTTCATTGGAGAACCCAGTTGCACTTTAATGTTAAACAAGTGTGTGCAATGTTGAGGAAGGCTAGAACATAACAGAACACTTCCCAGCAGCAATATGACACTGTACTGTTATCCCTGATCTATGCTGCGGTTGTGCAGAAGTTAGCGTTGTCGCCTCACAGCAAGAGGTTCTCCTGTTCGATCCTCGGCTGGAGCGCCTTCTGTGTGGAATCTGCAAATCCTCCCCACAGTTGAGTGACATTAAAGACATGCAGGTAGGTGTATGCGTGAATGGGTGTGCCTTCTTCGAAGGTTGGGCGTCGAGCAGGCAACTCGGCACTGTAAAAAAATCCACTGCCAATCATTAGCGGACCAAAGTTCCGCTGTGGCAACTCCCAACCAGGAAAAGCTGAAACACATTACCTATTGTTATCCCTGATCTACTCACTGGCCCCAGAAAAGGACTGGGTAGAGACCAGGGAAGGATGAAGGGAATAAATGAGGAGAATAGTGGATGGCAGCAATGGTCAGCTGTGCAAAGCCAAAAAGAATGCAAAAAGGTCCAAAAATAAAAAAAGAAACACAAGAGATTTAGTCTTTTTAAGTATACAGCAGAAAACTGATATCAAAATTATTTTTTCATTAAACAAATTTGGTTTGCATGATATGTGTACATTTGGTTTGTTTATGATTTTCTTATTATAGAAATGCATTTGAAATAGGGGATTTTCAAACAATGACTTTTATTAAAGGCAATATGCAGATGCCATACAGCCTTTAAAGCTAAGGGCATAATTTAAGGATATTTTATAGCCAAACATTCTAGTACAATTTGCTGATAATTTTGTGACAATATATCAAACCATTTTAGACACATAGTCCACACTAGGCAAGGATCAAAAAAGTCCAAAAAACTCAGATTTAGAGAAGCAACCATCCTGAAAAAGACATTAAGGTAATTATTCTTCTGTATGGGGATGACACCATATATCAGTTATTCATTTCAGTCTACATATGGAGCCAAAATAGTCAAAACAGCAAGATTTATGAAAGCAACCTTCATGAAAAGAGGGTTAAAATGATTAGTTCAGGACAAAATATCCTTTCTCTTTGGGGATGACACCATATATCAGTTATTCATTTCCATCCTCTTCTTTGCCTGTGTCTGCTGAGAAAAAAAACATTTTTGATTAGTAACCTGACTTGCCATTTTGCCACTACTTACATGATCCTTTTGCCAAGATTCAGTAGCCTACCTTTACTAAATGTTCTCTTTGTTGGATACCTGGTTATCATTGTAGATCCATCCTTAATGATTTGCCTGTATTTATTTTGATTTAAACATTTGCAGATTAAACTCCCCTGCCACCTTCCGTGTACTTTAACTAATCCTGTAGTCTGTCTTGCTTCCGTCATGTATGTAAATATTCCAACAGCTGTAGCTTTTCCATTACCTTTTTCTCTTGTCTTATGGCCACAGTGGTCTATTTTCTCGTTTTGTGTTACATGTTTAATTGCTTAGCATAAACATCAATGTCTTTGGAAAGGATATATCGCCATTGTTTCCCATTCCCCCTGCTTTGTTTTTCATAAGCAGTCTTCCATCCTGTCACTGGCTGTACTTTTAAAGTCCAGTCCATGACATTAATGATGTTTGACTCTATGACCATGTTTGCATTACCATCAGACCCCTCTATAAATAGCAAACTTAAATGCCAGCTTTAAGAAAGCTCTTTCCTGACTGGCTCTGGGCAGGCATGTATTCTTTAGGAAATAAAGAAAGAGTCTGCTCTCCTGCTTTTAGCTGAAGACCCAAAAAAGGGTCTGCTAACATCTGGCATCATAAGGTTTCTGATTTTACTATGTTACCCATTGGTTTTCAAATCTTAGGGTGCATTTAATCAATTTATGCTCTGTTCTTCCTGCTGAGACTGGGTCTGGCTAGTACTTCTTCCATCATTCCTGACTGCTGTTGCCCTCCTTTCTTGTATCTTTTCATTTATGCTAAAAAAGACTAGTGCTTTTAGTTATTATATGTGTGTGTGTGTGTGTGTGTGTGTGTGTGTGTGTGTGTGTGTGTGTGTGTGTGTGTGTGTGTGTCTGTGTGTGTGTGTGTGTGTGTGTGTGTGTGTGTGTGTGTGTGTGTGTGTGTGTGTGTGTGTGTGTGTGTGTGCGTGTGCGTGTGTGTCTGTGTGTCTGTGTGTGTGTGTGTGTGTGTGTGTGTGTGTGTGTGTGTGTGTGTGTGTGTGTGTGTGTGTGCGTGTGTGTGTGTGTATGAATATATATATCTGTGCATATATAAATAAATAAGCATAGATATATATATGCGCGTGTGTGTACACATGTATGACACAGACAGAAACCAGTTTTATCCATTCCCTTTCCTTTGTCTGCTTTTAATGTTGTGCACTGCATCTCAACATTCCTTGCACTTGTACACTTCTATGATGGGGGGGGGGGGGGTTCCTGGAGGGTGATGCTTCCCACAACCTTTGTATTTCTCATTAGGCATTTTATCTGATTTAAAATGAAGTGTTAAAACCTGCTGTTACCACTAAGAAAACATAGAGATAATCTATCACACTCCATGGTTTCTTTTCTCAGAACACTGTCTTACAATAGTCTCAACATCCCTGCAAGGTATGAAAATGTGAATTTATTCATGTCAGTGCCACCAGAGGTCATTAGGAAAATGATAAGTCTCAGCCACATAAATGACTGCTTACCACGTTGCTACTCTTGCATGTAGTAAAGACATACCTTATTCAGCTTTATCATTACTCCCCTATTCCACTGTTTCAAAAAATAGTAACTCATTGCCTTTGTTATTATAAAAAACATCTTTAGATGCAGCAGTATGTCCATCATCTAGAAAAGAACTCATGCTGACAGCAGTGACGAAGAAAATATGAACATTTGCTTCAAGCCAAACAAAGGTATTGGACCTTGATATTCAAAGCTGCAGGAATAAAATATGCAGAATTGCTTTCTTGTAGATTGTTGTAAACAGGTATGTTTTGAAAGTACAACATTTTCTCAGAAATGTTTCCCTGTTAGTCTTATGTGAAGTACATGCATCCATTCTGACAGATAAATCAACCATTATCAAATACTACAGCTTATTATATTTTCACCTTTTGAGAGTAGTTATAATTTTGTTAGGAAGACTGCAACAGAAATTTGACAGTGTGCTTTCAAAGTTCTGCCACAAAGTCAGGTAATTTTGAACTGCATGAGTACTGTTTCAGCAACTGTTAATTGCAGCTACTGTCATTTGAGAAATATATTTTCAAAACAGGGATCACAAGATGTACATGACACTGAATTCAGGATCCCTGATATTTGTTTTCTAAAGACTGAATCACTGTATATATGATAGATACTTAATTTTGAAAGCAGTGAGAAATTTACAAACATGGACAAGAATTATGCTTGTGCCATTAATAATACTGGTATCTCTTCATTTAAATCGCTTTACTGGTACTTGGAAAAATATTTTTGAGGTTCATTGGTAGATAATGTTTTGCAGCAAAATGCAACATATTATTTTTAGATCCCACAACTAACTGATGAAATTTACATTTTGTTCATCATTGCCTCTGTGATTTGAAATCTGTATCAAAAATCTATATTTTATGTGCCTGCTTTCCAGTTCTTTCCCAAATAAATACATAGATATCTAGATCAACTTGTCTTATTCAGTATGCAGATGACTCAACTGTCATCTGCTCATCTGACAGCCCACTACAGCTATTATCCTGACACAAAATGCCTTCAGCTCAAACTGTAGCTACATCAAAATCAATTTTTACTTAATCCCAAAAAGTCCATGCTGATACTAAAAGTAATTTTCACATTACCTTCCTAAACAATACAGCTGTTGAAGTAGTTACCCATACCAAATTGCTTGGAGTCACCATAGATGAAAAAGTTTGATCTTCACATAAAAAATTGCATAAAAACAATTCAATGAAAGCTAGTCTACTACACAAAGCAAAAAATGTCCTTACTCCTTTTAGTAGAATCACCATAGCTAACACTTATCTTTTACCCTCAATTCTCTGTGGCTTACTTATTTTGACTAAGGTCCAGATCTCTCTCAAATCACAAATGGGGCAATGCTATAATAAGATAGCTGAATACGCAGCTAATTTGTGATACAAAGCTCATCACTGCTCTGTATTACTTGCTCTTGCATCAGCTAGCCCATATACAACTTCTTCTAACCCATAAAATACTATATAACTCCTCTACCTGCCCTTCTGTCTCCTCAGTACTTCATTACATCACAAATCGCCCTCTGCACTCCCATGATAAAAATCTGCTTGAAGTCTATAAACCAAAAAAGTATGGGGCGAAGTTTATAGTCGCACTGCATATCCAAACTATGCCAAATTCAGTCAGAACTATGTCTAGCCTCCATGGATTTAAGTACTCTCTCAAAGATTTCTCACTAACTTATATTATTAGGAACATCCAGCTCTAACAAATTGTAATACATTTGTGGGGAAAAGGAATTTCATTATGTTCCCACTGAAAATTTTCTTTAATTTTAGATAAATTCTCAGAAAAGGTTAAGTCTTCTTGAGGGAAATCAGAAGCATCTTCATCACAATCAGACTCTTCTGGCTGAGAAGAAATTCCTGAAGTACAACATTCTACCTCCAATTCCTATTTTTCTGACTGAAAATCAGAAAGTGAAGGAACTTGTTTTGTTTTCCTCTCTGAAGAGGAGGCAGGAGGTGTAAAAGCAGAAAAACTAGATCTGATATTGTTAATCCTCATTCATTCTTTACGTATGGGTATCAGTTCCGAGCTTGGAACCGAACCGGCCATTTTCCAAGATCACGTCAGCTTCAAACTCTCGAGCAAAACTCTTACCCACAATCCCCGTCTCCCTTTTACTTCAGATTTCATTTGCCGCTTTGCCATCCAGTCGTGTCAAGCTACTTCTCTTGAGCTAAGTACAGTCAATTGTTGTTTAATTGTTTTACAAATTACTTTTCTGTCAGAAAAGTTGATATTTTATTGTCTCTTGTCCTATTGCATCTAGCGTTTATAATTTCCTCAGGTTTTTCCTGTCCTTTACTTACCGTTTCTACCACAAGGTAATTTCTCCTTACCATCGTTAGTAATCCCTTTTCTTTTCTTTTTCATATCTTAGGGTACTCTCTTGTACCATTGTTGGTACTTTTCTATTTGTTAATATGGCAGATAAAAAGGGTAGTCCGGGGTTTAAGCAGTGTTCTGATTGTGGACACAAACTGCCTACTTCTGATGCACACTCTTTATGTGTTTATTGTTTGGGAGCTTCCCATTTCTCTGTTGAACCACTTTGTACTATACGTGAAAACTTTTCTAATAGAACTTTGTTAGAAAGGAAAAATAAGCTGATACTGAAGGGACTTCTAAAATCTCCCTTTTCAGAGGCTATTTCTGGGTCAGAGGTCTCAACCCCTCTTAAAGCCCATAAGAAAATGGATGTTTCTACTAAGGCTAAATCCTTGCTTTCATCCCCAGCTGGGGACTCACACCAACCAAAATCTAAAAAGGCTAAAATTTCGGCTCCGGAGCTCTCTCAGTCAGCCCCAGTGCTTTCGGTGCCCAGACCTTCGGCACCGAGGCCGTCGGCTCCATTAGTGATTTCGGCTCCGTCCTCTCCTGCAGCCTTCTTCATATCGGCACTGAGGGGCTTCTTGGTTCAGACCTTTACCACTGTATTGGCACCAACCATTCAGTCGGCGCAGACCTTGACCGCATCGGCTCCAAGAGCATCCTCGGAACCGAAGCCTTTATTACTGACTCCAGTTTTGTCAGTTCCAGTTTTGGCACCGACAACCAATTCAGCACTGATCCCTGTGTCGGTGCAGACAATGACATTGGCACCGATGACTTCTTTGGTGTAGTTTAGTCTTTCTTGGCACCGTTGTCCTCGGTGCGAGCAGATGACATGGGCACCCAGTCTGCCTGTTTTGTGGACAGGCCTGTTTTTCCCTCAGTCTCTGTGAGGTCCACTGGAAGTCTTTCTGAACATGATGTGTTGCGTCTTGCGGACCAGGCATTCTTGGCCAGAGGTATTCCACCCCCCAGGAACTATCCTTCCTTGGGAGGTGATCACCCATCTCCAAGGACACCTTATTTTTTTTTTTTTCAAAAATATATTTTTATTAGTTTTAAAACTTTTACAAAAAAGAAATGAAAATAAATTTAAGATAAGGAACTTGTAAAGTACATCAAACCAAGAAAAAGAAAGTAAAGTACATTCCAAATTAATACAAACAGTTAATAAGTTTTGATTTATAGACAAGCAGTTATTGTAACAAGTACCTTACTCCTGAATGGGTAAAACATTCACTAGGGTGCCCCAGAAAAACATAATACAAATAGAAATCAGGCCTCCCAAGAGGAGGATAACTTTAATCAGATAACATAATATTATATAAAGTATAAACTATTAACTATTTTGGGGGTACACCACCTAAAGTAAACTATACATGTCCTAAAAACCTGTTTACACCATATTTACAATATATTTACATCATGGATGTCAGAGGACCTCTCCGAATAAAATGACATAAGACAATTCGTAAAGTGTAATGTTTACATTATCAAATAATTTTGGACCATACCTAGTACAAAAAGGATCCAGCTTGGAATGCAAATGTATAAGAAAGAATTTTGCTGGATTTTACTTATTCCAGATTAGATCAAAGAGATTTCCCCAATATTTTTTAAAATAATTATTTTTCTTTTTGCTATTCATGCACATTTTGTGCACTGATATATATTTTATTGCCATATCCTTAAAGTTTTCCCATGAAATCGCTGAGGGGTTGATCCAATTTTTAGTAATGAAATATTTAAGGAGAGCACAAACTGAGACAAGAACATAATGGCGAATACCTTTGATTTGAATAGGAACAATATTAAGGATCTTAGTTTGCCAAGAAAATGTAGTTTTCTCATACCCCGTTTTTTCTAATTAAATTCTGAGGGAGCACTAGAGTTTATAGATGGTCTTACAACTCCAGAACATGTGTATTATGTCAACATGAGGGAGAGTGCAGAAAGGACATGTTAAGTTTTTATTACATCCAAATTTTTGTAAAACAACTGGGGTGTAGTAAGAATTATTATTTATCATTAGCTGTGTGTAAATTAGATTTTTGAAGGGCGTCAGGTTTAGTGTATTTCTGATAACTTCAAACTTAGATTCACTAGAGATTTCATCCTGTATTGAATCCCAGTATTTGGAAAATAAAAATGAATGACTATGTATAATGGATGACACAAGTTTATAAGTATGTGAGATCATTTTGTTTTTTAGGGAGAGTGAATTGATAATTGATTGTGTTAATTGAATATCTTGTTCCATAACTCTGTATTTAAGGAATTTTTGTTTTATAAGTGAGCTGAGTTGTCTTAAAATAGGGTCATATTTATTAGGCGCCCCAAATAAAGTTTTAACCTCTGCTGCATTTTTTGTACTATAAAAATGCCAGACTGTAGCCTTCTTGATAATAGGAAAGTTAGATAGGTCAATAATTTTATTATTGATTTTTAAATTTGGATTCAGATGTATGGGTTGAAGAATGGGGATTGTATTTTGCAAATTAAGGGATTTCATCAGATCATGAAAAATAAGAATTTTGCTTTTTTAGAAGAGGCAAAAACTTAATGTTAAATTCACCAACAGGTGTGAGAAAGGGGATAGATTGAGGATTAATTTTGAATGAACGTATATAGTTATACCAGATCTTGACCCATATTGGAGACCAAGATTCGTCATACAGATCATAACTGGCTATTTTTATTAACCGACTTGCAGTAATTATTTGATAATAAAGACAGAAATCTGATAGACTTAATCCACCCTTAGCTTTTTGGATAGTTAATTTCCTATATGCTATTCTAGTTGATTTAGGGAACCATAAGAATTTAGAAACTGTGATGTCCATTTTATGAAAGAAGTTTTTTTGAATATTAAGAAAAACAGATTAAATGGAAAATAATTCTAGGGAGAATATTCATCTTGATAGTAGCAGATTTTGATAACAGTGAAAGGTTAATATTTTTCCATCTGGTTAGAGCATTGTTTATTTAATCCCAAACTTTATAAAGATTAGTTTTCATAAGTTCTTGATGAGAGTGAAGTTTATACCCAGATACTTTATTGAATATTTAAGAAGTATGTCAGAAAGGGGGAAGTAGTATTCTAAATGCTTCTTAGGATTCAAAGGAAAACAGGATGATTTGGTGGGGTTAAACTTATAGTTAGCAACTTTAGAAAAGAGATAAATAGAGTTTTGAATTTTCTGGAGGTCTGTGTTAGGAAGCTCAAAGTAAATGTTAAGGTCATCTACAAACGCCGAGTACTTTATTTCGATGTTATAGATTTTTGGAATATGATGATAGGTCATCTGTTTGATCCAGATAAGAAAATGTTCAAGATACAATTAAAAAGATAGGGTGATAGCGGACACCCCTGTCTGGTGCCATTTGTAATTTCAATAAGATCTGATAATGTTTTATTTATATAAAGGGAAGTGGAGGCATTTTTATACATCATCCTAATAGTATTAATGACCATATCCGGGAAATTAAAGTATTCCATTGTTACATATAAGAAGTTGAGATCCACATTATCAAAGGCCTTAGTTGCATCTAACGTTAAACCATATCTTGGATGATTATCCTTTTCAAGGAATATTAATAATGTATGCAAAGTGAGAGTATTATCACAAAGTTGTCTTTGCTTTATAAAACCCAATTGCTCTAGAGAAATAATTGACGCTATCACTTTCTGAATTCTATTTGCAAAAATGGTAGATAAAATTTTCATATCTACATTTATAAGGGCAATAGACCTATAGTTAAGAGGATTTGATTTGTCAGAGTTTGGTTTTGGGATGAAAATAGTTTTGGAATTATTCATATACTTGTCCGTAATCCCTTCTGATATATGATTATACATGCTAAGTAGGACTTTTGTAAGATTACTGCAGAAAATTTTATAAAATTCACCTGTAAATCCATCAGGGCCTGGCGCCTTATTAGGTTTCAGTTTTTTAATAGCTGCAGTTATTTCATTTAGTGTTATAGGGGCTTTTAACTGGGTAATTTGTGTGGAGGATAATTTTGGGACATTAAGCTTATTGAGGAAATCTATGTATTGTTCTTTTTGGAATTGAGTTTTGGGATTGTAGATTTCTGTGTAAATATCTACAAATTAATTTACAATGTCACTATTTCTATACAGAATTTTCCCTTTGTACTTTATGCCCTTTATATAGGTTGGTCCTTCTTTGATATTTATTAGTCTTGCTAGAGTCTTGGATGGAGTTTGAGCCGATTCTAAGTATCTGTGTAGAAGCTTTAATTCAGTCAAAGAGTAGTTTTGTCGGTGGAAGAAATATATTTCCTTCTGAATTCCGTGAAGTTTAATTTCCAAATCAGGGGAAAAATCTTTTTGATGTTCTGCGTCAATTTTGTAAAACTCTTTTGTGAGGTTATTAATGTACAGCCTCTCTTTCTTTTTATAATAAGATGCTTTTTGGATAAGTATTCCTCTAATGACAGCTTTAGCCGCTGCCCATTGTATATCTAAAGGGATACTGGAAAGCAATGATTCAGCTTCTAAGTGTTTTATATATTCATTAACCTCCTGCAAAATGTCATTTTTTTCAGAATGCTATTATTTAGTGACCAATTTAATATTTAGTGACTGGAATGCTCTTATTGATCCATAAAATGATAGCTCGAATAAGAACAGAAAACAGCCCACCCAAATAACTGCTTCTATTCAAGATTTGATGAATCGTTTTCATTTAGTTGACCCTTTGTTAATATCTGAGCTTGACAGGGAGTCTAATAAATTCACTTTCTATTCGGCTTCACATAAGGTTTGGTCTAGGATTCATTATTACCTGATCTCAGATGCTTTCTTGACTAAAATTGCTAATTTTGCTCATGAGGCCAAATCTATATCTGATCATTCGAATATATCACTTGGCATTAACCCAAACCAAAAATGTAATTATGACAGTAAGATTTTCACTTGGTCCAAAGACACCTTCTTATTCTCCTCCTTCATTGCCTTTGACGTCCATGGATATAGTACAGTCTTCCCCTTCTGCGGTTCCCTTTATGGATCTCACTAAGGAACCGCAGTTGCCTTCATGGCAGGAAAGTTTCGCTACGACCCAGGATGTCAGCTGTGATACTCATAGCTTGCTGCTCCACAGCCATCCAGGGACACTGAGTAGGCAGGCTGAGCCACTTAGGGGAGGAGTGCCCCCTTTCCTTGACATACACTTCTCTCCGGGTGGACCAGCCTTCCAACTGATGAAGAAGGTTTTTGCTGCTGCTGCCGATACCGGACTGTCTATACCTCTGCCCTCTTCTGGTACACTGGTTTCATAAGTCGCACCTAGCAGACACCGGCTGCAAGGGCCTCAGGACATATTCCCTCAGAATCCCCTTTTCCATTGTCTTCCCCAGCTTCTCCCACTGAGGAGGTCCACCGAAAAAGTTCATGTAACAGGAAGCACATGGACTCCACAGAGGAGTCTCTCACCGAAGACACAGATTTTGATGAGGGGCAAGGATCCCCTCGGTCACCCTCTGGAGGTATCCTTTGGCACTATCCTTGAAATCCTGAAGCAGAGAGGTGACTGGCAGCCCTCTAATCCGACCCCTGAGGAATCTGTGTTCCTGCAGGCTTTTTGCGCCTGGCCCCGTACCTCCTGGGTTACTCCACCTGCTGATGAACATGTCAAGTTCATCGTGCAGCATGCTTGGAAGGCCCCTGATACTGTTGAAGCTATTCCCCACAGGCCAGATAAGATCTTGTCCCCTCCTGCTTTGGATCACCATTGTCCAAAAATCTTCCTGTAGATGCTTTGGTGGTGGTGGCCACAACTAAAAAGGATCTGGCAGAAGAAGAAAGCCAGACTGTCCATCCACCTAACAGAGAGTCCCAGGCCCTGGACAGAATAAGGAAGTGCACTTTTGCTTCAGCGACCTTTGCTATCAGGTCCCTGAGTTATATGGCACATTTTACCAGGCTTCAAAAGGATCTGGTTTCTGAGCTCTCTGAAACCTTGGCCGGTGCAGTGTCTGATGAGGTCTGTGACAAAGTGGCCTCTCAGCTGGCCACCATTGAGTCTATGACTAACTCCTCTATGTGATTGATATC
Source organism: Protopterus annectens (assembly GCF_019279795.1). Lineage (NCBI taxonomy): Eukaryota > Metazoa > Chordata > Ceratodontiformes > Protopteridae > Protopterus > Protopterus annectens. The sequence continues at coordinate 146,972,105 of NC_056736.1, read as the reverse complement.
TCATGCATCAGAAGGAGCAGCTAGAATGGCGGGTTCAGCTGCGGTCTTGAGATGACACTCCTGGATGCACTTCTGCAACTTTCTGGAACCCTTTAAGTCTTCCTTTCTTAATGCCCCCATTGAGCCCTCCTCTTTGTTTGGGCCCAAAGTTAAAAGCACACTGGCCAGATGTGAATAAGACAGCAAGACCCTTTCTACCGTAGGTGTCCGTTATCCTTCCCCTCAATGTGCTTTCTCCCGAAACCAAAAGAGTGGGAAGATATGGTTCAAGAAATTTCAGGGTCCTTTCCGTTACATACAGGCTAAGTTCTCCCCCAGAGGCAGAGGGGGAAACTCACAGGGAAGATGTTCCTTGCGGGGCAGAGGGGGACCACGTAACCAGGGTTCCAGGGAGTCTTTCCCTGGTCAATCCTACCAGCGCTCCTGAAGAGCGGCCCAACTCCTTTCCTCTGGAGGTGGTTGGGGGATGTTTCTCCTTGTACCCTTCTGACTGGCTAACCATCACCACCGATTCTTGGGTACAAAGGATCATAACCAGAGGTTATCATATCCCCTTCGATCTTTTTCCCGTCCCTTCAAAAAAATCTTCCCGACGTTCCACCCAGTCAAAGGAAAGAAGCAGCACTAGAGATAGAAAAGCTGCTATGAAAAAGAGTCATCCAAATAGTCCCTCCAAACCAGATAGGATCCGGATTCTACTCAAGACTATTTTTGGTGCCAAAGAAAACCGTGGACTGGAAACCAATCTTGGATCTCAGTGTATTGAACAAGTTTGTGACAGTACAAAAATTCCGGATGGTCACTATACAGTCTATCCTCCTACTTTTGGAAAAAGACAATTGGATGTGCTCTATAGATCTTCAAGATGCGTACTACCACATAAAGGTGGACAGGCCATCAAGAAGATTTCTGCACTTCCATGTGGAAGCCAGTCACTACCAGTTCAGAGTACCACCCTTTGGACTCTCTACAGCCCCCAGAGTGTTCACAAAGTACATGGCAGTTGTCACAGCTCACTTGCGACTTCAAGGATTCCAAGTGTTTCCGTACCTAGATGACTGGCTCATTTCCACCCCCACCAGACATCTACTGGAAAAAGCCCTGGCATATTCTCTCCTTGCAGCACAAAGGCTGGGCATAACCATAAAATGGCAGAAATCCAATCGCACCCTTTCTCAGTCAACAGAATTCATAGGGGTTATCTTGGACACAAAAAACTGCAGAGCTGCTATTCCAGAGCACAGAATTTTAAGGATAAAGCAACAACTATTTCCAATCCTTTCAAAGGAAAAATCCATGGCTCACTCGGTTCTACAGCTGTTGGGTTCCATGGCAGCCTCCATCACCATTGTTCCACTGGCCAGGTTTCAAATGAGGCTTCTACAATGGCTACTGCTCACCCAATCGTATCCTTTTCAGCATCCTCTTTCAGCCATGATTCGAGTAACCCACAGGTGCAAACAGGATTTAAATTGGTGGATGACACACAATCTCTCACAATGTTCTCACCCCTTCTCCCCCCAGCAACCCAAAGCCACAGTGACCACGGACACCTCCCTGATGGAATGGGGGGGCTATGTCAGGGACAGACAGTCTAAGGCACTTGGTCCCACCTGGAGACCCATCTGCATATAAATGTTCTAGAGCTGAGGGCGGTGCTTCTGGAGTTGCAAGCATTCCATCCCCTGCTGCCGTCTGGGACAATTGCTATTCAATCAGACAACATGGAGGTGGTCTGGTACATCAACAAGCAAGGTGGAACCAAATCTTACCCCCTTTGTTGAGAGACCATGAGGATATGGCAATGGGCGATGGCTACCAACCGTTTTCTTCTAGCAACGCACATTCCCGGGAGTTCCAACGCGATAGCAGACAGATTCAGCAAGTGCAATCTGAAGAAAGCCCAGCAGTTGAAGAGCAAGATAATCCTCATAGCACCATATTGGCCATGACAGATTTGGTTCCCATTCCTTTGGCCCACCTACTAGATCGACCATGGATCCTCCATCCAGTCCCGGAGTTGATCTCACACCCACAGAACCTGATTCATCCCATCTGAACAGCCTGAAGCTAATGGCTTGGCTACTCCAATTCCCTTGACTGCCAGGCAGAATGATCTTTCTTTACCAGTATGTGATATTCTCATTGCTTCTCATAAGTCCTCCACTAGAATTACTTATCTGAGCAAGTGGAAAAGATTTACCTGTTGGCTGAAAGATAAACAAGTAGATCCCTTTTCAGCATCAGTGGCGATAATACTAGACTATCTGGCTGACCTGTTTCAATCAGGCCTATCGGCCTCTACCATTAGAGTTCATTTGGCTGCAATTTCTAATTTTCGTGAGGGTGTCCAAGATTCCTCTCTTATGTCCCATAAATTGTGCAAGACCTTCATAAAAGGTGTGAATCATCTGAAGCCACCTTTTAGAGAACCTATTCAACCATGGGATTTATCATTAGTTCTACAAGCTCTGACAATGGCACCTTTTGAACCAGCCTCTTCTTGTGACCTCAGGTATTTGTAATGGAAAACCTTGTTTTTGGTCGCTATTACTTCTGCCAGACATATTTCTGAACTTCAAGCTTTATGTATCAAGAGTCCATACTTGATTTTTCATAGAGCTAGAGTGTCTATGAGAACGAATCCGTCATTTTTGCCTAAAGTGATCTCTGAAATGTCCATTAATCAAGCCATTGAATTGCCAGTTTTCTTTCCCAACCATTCAAACAGAGGAGAGTATTGCCTACATACCATTGATATACATAGGCAAATCCATTTTTACCTAAACAGGACTAAACCCTTTTGTAAATATGACCAGTTATTTTTGGCCTTTTCTGGACCTAGATTAGGATCGGCTGTTGCTAAGGTCACATTAGCTAGATGGTTGAAGGACTGTGTGACCTTTATTTATACACAACGTAATATCTCGTTGCCTACTACCATGAAAGCTCATTCAACAAGGTCGGTGGCAACTTCTGCTGCCTTCCATGCCAGAGGTTCTTTACATGACATCTGTGCAGCTGCAACTTGGGTTACGCCTCATACCTTCATCAGTCATTACAAATTGGATTTGGCCTCCAGGGGAAGAGCATCTTTTGATTCTATGGTGCTCAGGAATGTCCTTCCATGAGAGCCTCCCAGGAATAGAGGTAGCTGGGGACTCTGTCCCATATGTAAGGAATGAACGAGGATTAACAATATCAGATAAAGAATTTATGTCTTACCATAACATTCCATCAGTATTGTTGATCCTCGTTCAGTCATTACGACCCTCCCTTCTTCCCCCTCCTGTGGTTTCTAGTGGATCTCACCATCCTGTTCTCTTAGGTTATGTGACCAGAGTTAGCCTCTACCTTCTTTGACTTGCAAACTCAATCTGAGGTAACTGGGAGAGGGGGATAGTGGGTAAGAGTTTAGCTCAAGAGTTTGAAGCTGACGCAAGCGTGGAAAATGGCTGGCTTGGTTCTAAGCTCGGAACCAATACCCATACGTAATGACTGAACGAGGATCAACAATGCAGGTGGAATGTTGTGGTAAGACATAACTTCTTTTTTTCTGCCAAATCTTGGCAAATCTTTCTTATCCATAAAAATAGAAATAAGAGAAGGACTTTTTTTTCTTCTTCCATTTTCCTGGGAAAATCAATGAAAAAGGACCAACTCATAGTTAACAAATGCCTTACATTCTTACTACCCTAACCTGTCATCATACTGTCTATCTACACCTTTCAACACCTGCCCCCTCCCCACTCTTAGGGTGGATTTGTATGTTTTCATTTTTATTTACTAGCATATCAGACTATACTTCTAATACTTTTGTATATACTGATTGTCATATTTAATCATCACTTTTTATTTTTATATCACTGGTGTCTCCTCATGCTTTATTATATCCTATGTATTCTGCTACCAAACTCTATGTAGATATGCCTATTATAATTACATTTGTACTAGTGTTTTATATGATGTTATTTAACTCCCTGGAGCTTTTATCCCTGGACCTCCACTGAAAATAAGTATTTATTACCCAGCTGGACTTTCCCAGTAAACAAATGTCAATAAATAAATAAAGTATCCTTAACATCATGTGCCTGAGTAAATATTGAATTCTCAAGAAACAGAAACATTGTGGAGATGTATAGCTCAGAAATTATTGCGCCATACCATCTTCATGCTGCTCACTTATATAATTATTATTATTATCATTCCTTATATTAATCAGTCAGCCCTACAGTGCCCGAAATTCCAGGCAGTTCCACAGGGTTCCATCCTGGGACCTCTCCTGTTTGGTATCTACTCTGAAGTACAGGCTAACACAGAAGGCCTCTGGCTAACGAAGTTCACAGATGACTGCAAACTAGGAGCAATAGTCAAGTCCCCAAATGATGTTGAAATCCTACAGAAGGGCCTCGCTGAAACAGATGCCTGGTGTCAGAGCCATGGCCTCAAGCTCAATGCCAAAAAGTGTAGTGTCATCCCCTTTGGTAAAAACTCTGTACCCATGCACTACCACATAGGCAGCAATCTATTTAACACTGAATGTGTGATAAGAGACCTTGGGACCCAGGTGGACAGTAGTCTCTCCTTTGATAGTCACATCGCCACAGTAGTCAGGAAGTCCTTCTACGTGGCACACCTCATCATAAAAGGGTTCTCATCCAGGAAAAAAGAGGTCATTGTTCCCCTCTACTTGACACTCATTAGACCCATTATAGAGTACAACACCCCTTTTGAAATGTACCTCACAAGACATCTGCAGCAGCTGGAAAGGTCATAGAAGTACCTCACAAAGAGGATTACTGGCCTCAAACAAATACCCTACACTGACCGTCTCAAAACCCCCCAGCTTTACTCCATAGCATATTGCCTACTCTGAGGTGATCTCTGCCTAACATATAAAGCTATGTCAAACCCAGAGCTGTTGGACATGCTACACCTAAAGAAATCCCAATCTCTCTGAGCTACATGCTCTAGGGACATAAACCTTGCCACCACAATAAACAGGACATGCTGGAGGGAAAGATTCCTGTCCCAGAGACTTCCCATACTCTGGAACAGGCTATCCATCTATGTCAAGCAAAGTTCTTCATTAGCACTCTTCAAGAAAAATCTTGATGAGTGGATGGGAAATAGCAAATACACCCTGGGGATCACTTCTGTGTCTCTGCTCGACAGTGGCACAGAAAAATAACTTTCTTGGGTGGCGTAAGCTAGGGAACCTTGTTGGCTAGGCTTACGTAGGCCCTTGGCCGATACCCTAGTACCTACCTATGAACCTATGTATTACTAGATAATGAACACCCCAAAATACTTACCTATTTAGTAGTGATGACCGATGTAATCCAGAGAGATCAAGTGAAGTCTAGTATCCCAGCTGTGACCCAGATGGTGACCGGACTAATAAGAAACAGAGTACAAAGGATTAGTCCAGATTAAATCACTTTAGGTAGCAAATCTAGGAGGCCCTCTTTCTCTCAGATACCCTCCCTGTGGGAGGAATAAAGACACCTTGTTGGAAGTTTCCATAATTTTGTTCAGTTAAGTAAGTAGGTGGATGAGTTATTAAAACAAGAACACTCATTATTAGAACAAGAACACTCATTCATCTACCTACTTAACTGAATAAACTACTGTAAACTTCAACAAGATATCTTTATTCCTTCCACAGAGAGGGTATCAGAGAGAGTCTCCTAGATCTGCGTGATTATACCTGGACATCTGTACAGATCCTTTATACTCCATTTAGTAGTGATGGTGATCTTTAACTGAATGTGTATGTTAGAGACAGTACAGTAAACCAGTTACTGTTCAAAATTAAATAAAAAAAAACAGTAGACGAGGGATACTGTAGTTTTCTGGACATCAGCGAATGGCCAAATCATCCATTTCTTTCCAAGGCCATTTTAAATCTGACCTTTTCCCAACTATAGTGCAATCTCGGAGTTAGTATATTTAGTTAGGGGAGTGTGAGGGGTATAGTGTTTATTATAATGTGTCATGCGTAGTTGGCCTACTGATTTCTTTCCCTTGAAAAGAAATCGATGGTTTGGCTATTCACTGAAGTGCAGGTAAAACACATATGTGTTGATGAAAGGTTAGTCGACATTCTGGTTGTTCGACTAGATAATATAGACCCTTATATAAACACACACCAGGTCTGCCTACATTCTTGGAATATAACATTTGTGAAAAGTACTGCTACTTAAAACCAAGAAATGAACAGTGTTATTACCTACATAAAAA